>NC_052049.1:113519519-113779519 GCF_903992535.2 Arvicola amphibius | reverse complement strand
ACTGAACTCAGCACATCTCCCTACCCTCATTCCCCAGTCCCCCCAGGTACTTGAAGTGAAGTTCTCATTACTCTATGTAGACCTTGTGTGATATACCCCCATGGAAGCTTCCCCTGAAAGAAGGGGTTCTCATAGCTCAGGACACAAAGAGGCTGGGTTTGGGATGGTGAATGCCCCGTGTGTTGAAGGCTTGGTGCCCACCCAGTGGCTCTATTGGAAGACTGTGGAACTTTTAAGAGGTGGGACCCAGTTGGAGGAAGTTAAGTCGTTGGGAGCATGTCTTTACTGTCTCTCATCTTTGAGACAGGTCTTGCTATTTAGGCTGGAATGAAAGTTTCTCCTTTGCCTCCCAGCCATGTGCACCTGTGGTAGTTTGAATGTGATTGGCTCCCATAATCTCAAAGGGAGTGGCACTATCAGGAGGTGTGACTTTGCGGGAGTGGGTATGACCTTATTGGAGGAAGCCTGTCACTGTAAGGGAGGACTTTGAGATTTCCTGCACTCAGGATAAAGCCCAGGCCCTAGTCAGAGACGTTCTCACTCCTATACCATTCCTGCCTTGCCTAGCTCCACAGTGTGGCAGTCATCTGAAGTAGGGCCCCAGCAGTGCCTCCAAACCTGGAGGATCCGGATGAAAGGCCACGTATACCCAGAGTCCATAGGTCAGCCAGTTCCTGGGAGTGCCTGGGGTCAGAAGAGCAAAGCTGCGAGGCCTTTCCCCCCCCATCTGATTGGCTGTGACCCACAGGATTCAAGAGGGGCTCCAAAGCTGTGTCAAGCTTGCAGCCTCTTCAGAAGATGCCTGGCCCGCGATTTGGGATAGGTGTATGCGTCATGGTGTGTGTGTGTGTGTGTGTGTGTGTGACATCAAAAAGCAACTCGCAACTTGCAAAAGTAGGTTATCTTCTAATGTGTGGGTCCCAGAGCTTAGAGTCAGGTCTTTGAATTTAACCACAGATGTGGTTAAACCTGATGAGACATCTTGTCCAGTGCCCATTCTGAACTATGATCCACAGGGAAGTATAGGCAGAGAAAGCTCCATGGTTTGAACTGAAAGCTGACAGATGCATTGTCCCTAAAAGATCTGCTCCCTGTCACCCTCACTACTTACCGGTTGGCCGGACCCAGGGCTGGAACAGAAGATGGTGTACTTGCGGATCACCCCATTGGGCTTGGTTGGAGGCAGCCAGGAAACGACCACACTGCTAGCTGATGAAGGGACAGCTTTGATGCCAGCAGGGGGACCTGGAACTGAACAGGGAGAAGACCTGGTTAGTCTAGAGAAGACAGCTCAGGCTTGGGAAACAGTGATGGAGGGGAAGAGTGGGTGAATCTGGGAGAGCTCGTTAGAGGGGGCCCAGAGCTGTGGGCTAGAGCAGGAGGGCCCAGCAAGGCTTACTGGCAGGAGGACAGGGTGAGTGTTTGACCAGGCAAGACATAGGCAGACCAGAGAGAAACGGAACACAGGAAGCATGCATTTGTTTCCTTTGTCCTTAATCCCTGTACCCCGGTGCCCTTACTAATGACATGCCTGTGCATAGGACTATACCCCATTGACACTGGTTACCCTGCTCTTTCAGGCCTGTGAGTTCCTTTAGGTTGGACCTACAAAGTGCTTTCTGCTGTAGGCCCAGTGTTGTCGTGTGCACTAGTGAGGCCCTTTCTGTTTTCTGGGGAGTCTACCTGGCAAGTGAACTCCGAAATTCACTCAAGAGGCTCATATAGACTCTTTGCTGCTTCTTCAGAGTAACAGGAAGCCTGGGAGAATGGTAGCTTTTTGTCTCAGTCACACTTCCCCTCTCTCTCTCCCCACCTTATCTACTGTTCTTTTCCTACCCCCTCCCGCTATGTTTATCACTTTAGGGGCAGCAATTGTATCCTATTCAATTCTTTTTTTTTTTTTTGAGACAGGGTTTCTTTGTGTAACAGCTCCGGATGTCCTTGCTTTGTAGACCAGGCTGGCCTCCAACTCACAGAGATCCACCTGCCTCTGCCTCCTGAGTGCTGGGATTACAGGCATGCACCACCACTGCCCAGCCCTATTCAATTCTTACCTTCCTTCCCTTAGCCTCATTGACCCTATCCATGTGGAGATAAGAATCCCACTAAAGGGTTATGGTGAGAATTACTGTTAAGTAAAATAAAGCACCCAGGACAGTGGTAGTGCATGGGAAACACTCAAGAGATGGCAGGAGTCACTATTTTTGTCTTCTCTCTGCCAGCGAGCAGGGGTGATTTCTTCTCCTTAGGAAGTGGTCAATGATTTGGGACCAACTAAAGTGATGCTTTTCAGGGGCAGCATCCATCCAGGGTGGATCCCAGAGGCCGAGAGCCAACCTTGGCTTCACCTTCCTGGCCTGCTGTATCTTGAGTTGCAAGGGTATATGGATGTCTCTGGGGTAAGTGAGGTTGTCTTTGCACATTTTCTGACTGTTACCAAGAGAGGTGTGTTAAATTCACAATTGTGCATTTTTCTATCTTTCCATATGTCTGTCTATCCATCTATCATTTATTTCTATTTATTATCTATCTGTTTCTCTCTTACCTATCTACTATCATTTATGTATGTGTGTATGCATGCATGTATCTATATCTACCTGTCATCTGTCCATCTACAATCTCTCTCTCCCTATTTATCTATGATATCTATTTATTCATCTGTCTGTTCATCTATCTATCTATCTATCTATCTATCTATCTATCTATCTATCTATCATCTGTCTGTCTATCTATCTATCTATCTATCTATCTATCTATCTATCTATCTATATCTATTCTCTCTATTATCTACTTATCTATCTGTTTTTTTTTTTTTTGAGACAAGATCTCACTAGTTGGCCTAGAATTCATGATTCCCCTGCCTTGGCCTTCCAGGTACTAGGACTTCAAATGTGTGCCATCATGTTTGGCTTGTTTGAATGTGCTTTGAAGTTATATTATGCCGTAAAAACTCAGAGTTTCCTCTGCCTGATAGATGGAGTCTTGTAGCCATGTGTCCTTCTTTCCTCTCTTAGGTCTGATATTAAAATTCCAGTTTTGGACATGTGGCATGCTATACTTTTTGTTTTCCTATCCTTTTATTTTGAACGTTTCTACGCATTTTTATCTTGGGTGTGTGCACATGCAGATATACCGTGGTTCACGTGGAGAGGTCAGGTGTCCTCCTCACCTTGTACCTTGTCTCCTGTCTTTTCACCACCGCACAAGCCAGGAGAGCAGGCCCGCCAACTTCCGGCCTCTCCTGCGTGTGTATCCCATCTCACCACAGGACCTCTGAGACTGTGGGTGAGCTGTTTCAGATGGGTTGTGCGGATTCAAACTTAGTCTTCAGTCTTGCTTGGCAAGCGTTTTACTCAGCAAGCCATCTTTCCATCCCCTTTACACATCTTCACACTTTCGATGCCGTCTGCACGGTATGGATTTAGGTTTCGCTACTACTAGCCCGTCTGACAAGCTTTATCTTCTAACTGGAGGGCTTCCTCAGTTTATCTTTAAGGCAACAGCTGGTAGATTTGTATTTAAACTTACCCTCATATAAATACTTTTTGCTTCTTTCCCTTCCTACTTTTTTCTTTATCTTTGCTTTTTTGACTTCTCTTGAATTCAGTGTTCTGAAAATTACACTGCTTGGGTTGGAGAGTTGGCTCAGTGGTTTAGAGCGCTTACTGCTCTTGTAAAGGACTGGTACCATGTGGTGTCTCACAACCATTCATAACTCCAGTTCCAGATGATCCAACGCCCTCTGAAGACCTCTGGGGGCCCCAGAAGTGCACAGGGTGCACACATATACACATGGGCAGAATATTCATGTACATAAAATAAAATAACTTTTAAAAAGAAAATTGCTTTTTTTACTAATTTGATAATTGCATAGCATTGCATTGTTTTCAGTGGTTATTCAAACAGATTCCAACATGAATTTTTTTTAGATAGGGTCTCACTTCTTTCACCCAGACTGGTCTCAAACTTAGGTTCCTCCCCCTTAGGTTCCCAAATGGTTTACAGGCATGAGATTACAGATATGGAGCACCACATGTGACCATTAAGTGAGTCTTAGTTATCAAAGTTTAGTATTCCATGTTTCTATATCCTCGATACCCAGGATAGTCCATCAACCAGCGTGGGCATCAGGAGCGTTCCAGACCCTGGGAAATCTCAGGTTCTACCTTCCACCTAATTGAATCAGAATCTGGATTTTAACAGGACTCCTAATTGATATATATGCATATTAAAGCTTAAAGATAATTAATTAGACATAATTTCTCTATGCATCTTTCTTGTTCATTTTTACTTTTTAGTGAAGTGGTTCTCAACCTTCCTAGCGCTGAGACCCTTTAATTGTAATTTTGCTGTAATTATGTAGTTATGAATTAAATTGTAATGTAAATATCTGTTTTTTGATGGATTTTGGGGTTGCGGTCTCTCTCTGCTTCATCTGGTTTTTTCTTTTGCTTTATCTTCCAATTTAAAATTTATCTCTTTAGCTGTGTCTATTGTACTTTTAAACTCAGTAGCTGAGTTCTTTTTTTTTTTTTTTTTGAGACAGAATTTTTCAGTGTAACAGCCCTGGATGTCCTGGAACTCACTTTGTAGATCAGACTGGCCTCAAACTCACAGTGATCTGCCTGCCTTGCCTCTCAAGTGCTGGGATTAAAGGCATAAACTACCATTTTCTAGCTAGTGACTGAGTTCTTAATTTTGGCATTAGTTTAATTTTTTTCCCATTTGATAGTTTCATTCTAATTTTCAGTCTTTCCAAGCATAATTATCATAAAGTCCATGTTTGGTCATTTCATCTGCAAAAATTATATGTTTCCTTTGTATACTTTCCTTGATGGCTTTTGTTTATCTGCTGATTCATTCTGTCCCACTAATTTTTATTGTATCCCATACACAATGCTTGCTAAACTGTACCAGTAATGTGAAAACTCAGGTGATAACCATCTCCCCAAAGGGAAGATACATCCTGGACACTAGCAACTTGGGGTCACTTCAATCCAGACTATAGGCCTGAGAGGAGAATTCAAAGTTATGTGCACTTGGCTCATGCTTACTCCTGGACTTCAAGAGCTGTTTGTCCTTCAAGGTTTTGATTGAAGGAGAATGGGGTTCACCAAACAGATTTCAACTTCGCAGTAGGCCCTGGCCTCTGATTTGTCTTCCTTCAGTGCTATTCATTGTCTTGCTCATTGTCTCAAGATTCAGAAACTGTCCTTCCGGGAAAGGGCTGCTTCACATCAGGCTCCTTCCTGAGTCCTGATTTTCCCTGGGCTCCTGGCCCAGCAATTCACTCTCCTGTCGACAGTATGATAACGTTTAGGCAGGCATTTTTAAGGAAATCACTAGGTTCCTAGTTACCTTCAACAGGGAAGGTAGGGGTGAGTCTCCTGGCCCATGGCTCCTCTCAACTCACCTCCTCCCCTTCATCAGCTGCGGGTCCAGCTTTGCATAGGCTTCTTGCACTGTCTTTACGTACTGCATACAACAAGGTTTATCTTACCAGAAAGGTCTAGTCCTGCTACTTCCTCTGCTAGAGGCCTTTAAAAACAGTCTAGTATGCAGCTTGGCTTGGTTTTGGTTTCCACAGGGAAGGTGAGTAAAGGTTTGTAAAGACTGAGTCCAACCAAGACAGCCCGAAACCAAGCCCAGACTGAGTTCTGCCCTTGGTAAGTGTATGTGACTTCTATGTTTGCATTTTTATCTTCTTTCTTCGTAAAAATTTATTTGTTTATTTACTTTTTGTTTTATGTGTATGAATGTTTTGCCTGTGTGTATGTATGTACACCATGTGTGTGCAGTGCCTACAGAGGTCGGAAGAGATCATTGGATCTCCTGGAACTGGAATAACAGTTTTGAGCTGCCAAGTGGGTGCTGGGAACTGAATCTGGGTCCTCTATAAGAGCAGCACGTGCTTTTAACTGCTCAGCCATCTCTCTAGCCCCTTATTTCTTTTGTGCGTGTACGTGTTCATATGTGCTAGTGTGTGTGTGCACATGAATGAGGAGGCCAGAGCACAAGCTTGGGGGTGTTCCTTAGGAAACATCTACCTTGGTTTTTGAGATAGGGCCTCTTACTGGGACCCAGAGCTTGCCAATTAGGCTGAATTAGCTGGCTAATGAGGCCCAGGGATCTGTCTGTCCTGCAGCTCTGACTTACAGGAGCATGCTACCACACCTGGCTTGCTTTATTTTCCTTCTTTCTTTCTTTCTTTCTTTCTTTCTTTCTTTCTTTCTTTCTTTCTTTCTTTCTTCCTTCCTTCCTTCCTTCCTTCCTTCCTTCTTTTTTTTTTTCGAGATAGGGTTTCTCTGTGGGACAGTACCAACTGTCCTGGAACTCACTCTATAGGCCAGGCTGGCCTCGAACTCACAAAGATCCACCTGCCTCTACCTCCCAAGTGCTGGGATTAAGGGCATGCGCCACTACTGCCCGACCACACCTGGCTTTCTATGTGGGTTAAGGGGATCAAGTTTGAGTCTTTATGTTGTATGGCAAGCAGTTTTCAGAGTGCGCTATCTCCCCAACTCCTTATTTTTTTCCTATTTCTTTTGGTTGCTTCTAAAGGGTTTTAATTTCTTTTCCTTAGGAAAAATGTAAAATCTTGAGGGTGGTGGGTAGGTGAGGTCTTAATGCCTTCAGATTAAGACACTTGGCCACGGTCCCACAGAGGGGCTGTGCTTGGAACATGGACCTGTCTGCTTTCTCTGTCAAATGAGTACAAACTGGAACAATGTCCCCCTGCATATGGCAGAGGCTGGCTGGTGAGACTGGTGTGGCTGTGACAGGGCCAGCGGAGTTGGTTGACACTCTGCCCTGCCTCCTACAGACAGATCTGTCTTTTGATCAGGTTCCCACGCCCCTCCACACTTTACGTGGAGGATATATTAAGTTTTGGGAAGATGTTTGGCCATGAAAATTCCCTTTTGATACCTGGTTTAGTGAGAGGAATGTGGCCCTGTTCTGGCCAATAGGAAGTGAGGATAAATCTGATAAGCAGGTTTCTAGGAATAGTTTCCTTTATGCCAAGAGAGGCATGGTGACTTGAAGTGACTTCCTCGGCCTGGTCTAGTGAGAAGCAGGGGGCAGTGGCCATTTTGAAATCTTGGAGGGGATCTGCAGCGGTGGGAGGGAGAGGGATTCTGCTATGCTGAAGATGGCAGAGGGGAGCTATTGGTCAAACCAACCTGGAGTATGTCACTTGGGGCTCTCTGGTCCATGTGGCAATAACAGTGCTTACTGCTTTTGTCTCTTTTGGTTAGGCTTTCTGTTATACAAACAATTTCCTAACAGCCCTAAGTGAAGGGTAGCCTGGATTTGTCTTCTGTTTTCCGAGTGGCACTCACAGAATAGCTCTGGGCCTCTGGGCCTCTGGGCCTCTGGGCCTCAGAGTTCTCCTCTGTAAAATGGAAAGAAGGCAAGGAGGAGGATAGTTCATGTACGACAGCATGTCACATACATGTCAAGTCACGACTTCTGTTTGGGATGAGACTCCATCTGATGTTATTATGCCCTTTCTGGCCTTGGGCTTCCCTTTGGGGACACCGAGTCTCTCCCCTGTTATGTCATTGACAGCATCTTCGTAGCCACAAAGCAACTATCATTATTATCACCCAGGGCTTCTTCTACAGATGACTTTCTAGTTATCTTACTTCTTTTAGTTTGATGAGGCACCATCGTTCCCACTTGAGGAGGCAGCAGAAGCCTGAGTGACTTGTCACATGACCATAGGACTACGGAAGTTCTTCTGTGGAACTGGGCAAGACTCTCCATACCATACAGCTGTCTCCTAAAGGTGGGGACTGTGCTCCCTGACTCCCATCCTAAGCCTCGATTCTGTTGTGCATGTTCCTGTGTGTCTCTGAAAGTGACTTTGGGTAGACAGCTGAAGGCTCCTGCAAGGACAGGATGATGCCTGTGGCCTCTGGGGCCTCACTCTGGTTAAATACATGAGATGTTCATAGGTGTGGCCTTGACTGAAGGAGGAGTCAGGAAGCTTAGGGACCTCTGTGACTCATTTCCAAAGACCAGGAGTATACTTGTGTGGCCTGGTCCCAGGCTTTAAGATGGGGCCAGGCTGGGCACCAGTTCAGTTAATCCTCTACCCAAGAGGAGGTAGTTCTGCCCCGAGCTGTCTCAGGAAGTCAAGACAGGGAAGTGTGACAGGAGGGTTGGTAAATGCTGAGCTGCTTAGAGCTTTTGAGGTGGCAGCTGGTGGCAAGGCTGGAGGGAGAGGAGTAGATCAAGCCAGGCTGGGAGCTGTTCAGCCCCTGTACTGGGAGTGTATGAAATTCCTCCCCATCATTCACAACTCTGACCCTTCCAGAACCTCTGCCAAATATCTGGGTACGCCCTAGATCCCAGGCCTCCTTATTTTTCAAAGAAACACAAGCCGAGCAGGAAGGAAGCCAGGATACTAATGATGGCTACCGCTTCATGTTCCTACTGCGGTCCAGACACTTTACATGCCTACTGTGATCCAGACACTTTACATGCCTTCTGCGTTCCAGACACTTTACATGCCTACTGCAGTCCAGACACTTTACATGCCTTCTGCGTTCCAGACACTTTACATGCCTACTGCAGTCCAGACATTTTACATGCCTACTGCGTTACAGACATTTTACATGCCTACTGTGGTACAGACACTCTTCAGCCAAATGCAGGCTTTCTAAAGACAGGGTACAGGACATTCAGTTAAGAAACAACGCAGGGCCAGTGAGATGTCTAGGTTGATAAAGATACGTGCCATACAAGCCTGGCAATCTGAATTTGATCACCAAAACTCATGGCAGGACAGAAACAGTTCCACCAAGTTGTCCTCTGACCTCCACACATGTGCCGTGGCATGCATGTATATATACACATACACATCATATACACACATAGAATAACAGCAAAGGTCAGGTCAGGGTGGGGTAAGAAATGGTGGCCAGAAGCAGGAGCCCAGAGTTGTATGCCAGGTCTGGTCTGGGCCACCTTCAACTTCAATGGTCTCCTAGATTTGTGCAGTTCTGGGCCCCAGTTGGAAGCTTAACCCTTCTCCCTACCTGTTCCTTCCAGGGTTGATTCGGCTTCCAACCTGTGTTTATTAACATTATATTCTTGAGTTTGGCCTTAATTATCCTCAACAGAAGAAGAGCCTAGTGACCATAGTTCACCTGGAGGCCTATCTCAGTTTTCCCCCAGTGAGTTCAAGGCCTGGACCACACTGGGGCTTTGGTGGCATGACCACCAACCAAGTCCTTAACCCTGGTTGTACAAGGTGACTTTCCTGACTCCCACATCGAGCCCAGAATCCATGCCTAGAGGAAACTGAGCTGTGTCTGTCCGGAGAGCAGACTCCTCTAAAGGATGCCTTGAGGGTAGGACCGGGAGAAGAGTTGTCAGGCTGGTGACTTGGTGCTTCAGAGAGCAGAGTTATGGCAAGGGAGGAGACAGCTGCTTAGTTGTTCCCACATCTGTCCCAGAGCATGTCAACAAGCTCCACAGTCAGAAATGTTCGGTGGATAGCCCCGTCCTCCAAACCTCCCTCCAAGGGCTCAAAGGTACAGAAGGAAGAATGGTACCCTGCTCTTGTGGCCCCGGGATAGGGGCTGGAAGCAAACAGCCTGTATGTGGGGTGCGCTCCTGGGAAGTTGGTTCCTGGGGGCAGAGAGGTAGGTCGTCCCTGGACTCACCATCTTCCTTGGTCTGGATATAGAGCACGCTGCTGCGCACACCATCCCCGGCCTGTGTGTAGGCTAGCACCTGGACGCTGTAGTTGGTGAACTTCTCCATGCCCCGCAGCTCCACTCGCTCCCTTGTGGTGGTGACATTCTGCATCTCGCCCCACTCTGTGGAGACAGGCCTTTAGTCGTGAGGCTGACCCTGCCATCCTCCCTGCCCTCCTCCTAGCCTGGGCTCAGACCTCTACATTGTAGGCGTGAGGACTAGAGGGTCTTCTGCAAGGCAGCAGATCCGTTCCTAGGCCACGTCTCTCCTTAAGTGCCAAGTGCGTGCTGGCCTTGAACCCCAGTTGACCTTGTACCAACTTTTTCTTGATGCTCTCTCTTTAAGATACATCCATCTGTATCTCTCCCTGAAGCATGTACTCTCCTGCTACCCAACTCCCCACTTCCTTAGCCCACTGGGAACCTATCATTCTGGTTTTACTAAGGAGCTTCTTGTGGATCCTAAAAGAAGGACGGGCATGGTGGTGCATGCCTTTAATCCCAGCCCTCAGGAGGCTGAGGAAGGAGGATCTCTGGGACTTTGAGCCTAGTCTGGGCTACACTAGCCAGGCTACATGGTAAGATCCTGTCTAAAAAAAGATAGTTTATGGCAAGTGTCCATGGAGAGGGCCACAGAAGCAAAAAAGGAAAACAAGCAGGGAGAGCTTCTGAGCCCCTACTGAAACTATGTGGAAGACTGGCCCGGGCACAGTGCTGGGGACAGACTTTGTAGAACGAGAGACCAGAGATCAACTCCCAGGGTCTCACTGGCAACCAGGAGCAGGCAAAGGGTTCAAGGCACTGGCCAGGCGGCAGTGCAGAGTGTAGAAATCCAGAGGGTGAGAACACCATGCCCAGATGGGATTCAGAGGCCTCCTTACAGGAAGCAAGGCAGACCTATCTGGGGCACATGGAAAGACCTAGGAAGAGGCAGCTTCACTAACAGCCCCGTGGTCTTTGGAGAGTAGAGGTCAATGTCTTCTCTGCGGGCTGGGTTGGAAAGCTCATTGCCTTGGAAAAGAGAAAGCAAGTTCTGGAAGGAGCCTTGCGCTAATACTGTGTAAGGGTCACATTTGTTTGTTTTTTGAGACAGGATCTCACCATGTAGATCTGGCTGCCTCTGTCTCCTGAGTGCAGGGATTAAAGACAAACACCACCACTGGGTGGCCCCGGATTTCTCCAGGTACTTGGGAAACCTTCAGTGGTTGAGCCCTAAGACTGAGGCTTCTAAGCTTCCCTAGGAGACAATGGATCAGGGATGTCTTTCCAGTAGTGTTCAGGTCGGGAGGGAGGCAGCAGGAACTTGGAGAGGTGGCTGTGAGCCGCATCCCCAGGTTGTCTGGAAGGGAAGGTGCAGAAGCCTGGGAGGCAGAATGTTTGGAACTAGGCTGCAAGCGCATCACAGGCCTCTGCTCCACTGAGGTGAGGAAAGCTTCTGTGTGTATAGCTAGGGATGCAGGCCGCTGGCTCTGCATCCTACAGAGTTCCTGGTCACTAGAAGGCCTCTGAGCACACCACTAGGCATGATAACGATGCATTTGTTCGGGTTCCACAGGCCTGTCTGCATCTGAAGCAAAGAAGGCACCCTGAAGGCATCTCTTCCACTTACTCCTCTCTGTCCTCGCTCTGTGATTTCTGTCCCGCCCCTCACATTGCTGTTCACATTGGAATTACACATCTTACTACCCATCTGGCTCCATCAGTTTGACCAAGGAGCAGCTTCCCTAGGCCCGGATAAGCCTGCTTCCTCTCTCATCCCTCCGGGCCTAGATGACGACAGCTTCCTGCAGGTACTAATCCTGGCCATCCTCTCTCCTCCCCACCCTGCTAAAAGTACCCCCTCAACACACATGTGTGTGTGCCACCTGCTTCCTGGCTGATATAGCCATGAAATCTTAATATCAACATATCAGAATAACAAATGTGCCTCAGTACCCCAATGACTCCTATGCGTGCAATTGTCTAGGCGTTGCTGGTACCTACTGCCCCTCACCAGGGAGATGACCGTGTGCATGACCTCGACCCTCATCTGGCTCTGGTCCTAGGCTAGCAAGGACACAGGCAAGTGGACCCTCACTGTCATATCACACTGCTGTAGCCTCCATATGTGTGCAGAGGGGGTTGTGCTTGCCCTTGACATGCTGCTGGAAGCTACTCAGTTCTAACCAAGCCCGGGGCACATCCCAAGGAATGCAAGCCCATTAGCCTGGACCCAGCCATTAACCCCAGAAGACTCACCCCCATCAACATAGAGTGACCAGAAGATGACCCGGTAGCCTTTGAGGACACCATTGAGGGTGCTTCGTGGGGGCTCCGACCAAGAGATGACAGCCACGTCAGAAGTGATGGACAGGGCTCGGACATTCTCTGGGGGTTGGCTGGGCACTGTAGAGGGTAGTGGGAAGCAACAGCTAGTCAGTCAGTTAGGGTATGAATGTCAATATGACCTATGTGTCTCATACTGGGCCCAAGTTGCCTGATCATGGGGATGTAGAGTCAGACAAGCACAGGGACCATCTGACTCGGAGGTCTGGGAGTTGGACTGCCATTCAAATCTTCTCTGATCTCCAGTCTCCCCCTACCCCATCTCTTTGGGGGCAAGATGGCCCAGGTTCTGTTAGATTCTGGAGAGGAGGATGAACTTGGGCATGGTCCCAGCAACTCCTCAGTAGGCCACAACAGTCAAGAGAGTCCACAGGATGAGTGTGGTGGCTTGGGAGACCAATCAAGCTCCAGGGTGGCTGTAACTCAGTCTCTAACAGAGGGAAGACAGATGGATCTGAACCCAGGCCTGGCCTGGGGATTTCTGCATTCTGGGGTTAAACTGAAGGGAAAATGAAAAGGAAAGGGGATCTCAATGAATCCTGGCTTAGGGTCTGAAAGTTCCCATGGACATCTCTAAGACTTCTGGGCCCATTACTCCCTGTCCCATCTCTATGTAGGAGCATGCCCAAATACCTGGGTGTCCTGAAACCACAGCGTGAGGCCAACTTGGGTGACCTATGTGTCCTTGACTCTGAGAGCTCCCTCTGTGACTTAGTCCCCTAACTGCGCAGTAGGAGCAAAGCACCGGGGTTAACTCTGCTAAGAGTTTCAGTGGCACTTTGTGCCGGCTTCCCTGGAGCCCAGGACAGAGGGAGAGAGTGCGCCCGCTCTGCTGTGAATGGGAGAAAGGAGGCAGAGGCTGGAGGGAAGGTAATTAGATCCCGTTGCCCCACAAGAGGCAACTCTAATTTTTATGAGCATTTAAATGATAATACATCATCCTAACGATCCTCTTTGAGAGTGATTATTGTTTCATATTACTTAGGTGTAAAAATATAAGCACCATGTAATTAGGGACCCAGTGTAATAAACTAATACAGATCGCCCGTTCGAACAAAATGAAGGTAATACAATTATGGAAAAGACACTCTTGCTAAGGCAGGGGCCCTTGAATACCCCAGGAGGAGTGCTAATATTGCCAGAAAACGATCAGGATCTGACAGGCTAACGAGGGCCTTAATTAAGTATGAAAAACTGCGGAGCAAATGCACGTGGAAACTTTCTTCCCTGTCTCCTCCTTTGTTTTGAAAAGGACCCCACAGCCTGTGCCGAGCCCTCCCTGGTGGAAACTCTGAGGGCCCTGTCTGTGGGAGGGAGGCTGTCCTCCCCTGAGGATGAAGGATGGGATTTTAGGGTTGGGCGGGCTGGCCTGGGCTCTGGGTTTGGACAGCTGGTTCAGCAGACTTTCCTGGGGCATGCTGTATCCAGTCTTGCTCCCAAACACAGGGGAAGCAGGTGGACCAGAAAGTGTATGGCCTCGGGATCAGGCTTGGATGTTCGTCACGGCTGTGGCTGTTATAGTACTAGGTAGGGGATTAATGGCTGCCAGTTGTGGCCGAGCTTCGTGAATTCTGACCCAGCTGTGGTTTTCATGGGTGCTCCATGGACCACCAGCAGCAGCCCAACCCCCGTCGTCATCGTCATCATGGAGTCCCGGCTACACTGAAGGCTTCCAGAGAGTGCAGTGGGAACTCCTGAGCTAGGGCACCACCTGGACCAATACTCCAGCCTGAAAGGCGATAAGCTGTCCCTCAGCCCACCAGGCTTGTGGTCAGTGTCTTCAGGTGGGGGAAAAACTTGGGGGGCCCAGGGCAGTGTGGCTGTGCTTCTTCAGGCTCTCTGTAACTCTCTGATCTTTGCCAACCCTCTCTTTTCCCCCACTCAGATCTGGGATCTACCCCATCCCCAAACTCAGCTCTGTCCTAGCCCGGTGAGAAGGAATCTGGGGATGGAAGCAGGATTTGAAAGCCCTAGATAGCTTCTACCTTTAGCCAAGGTTTAGAAAAGTGAGTATAAGTTTCTCCAGTGTTCCTGGCCTGACTCCCCCTCTCAGCACAGGCTGAACTTGCTAAGGGGAAGGGGGAGGAGAGGGCACAGCTAAGCTCAGGGCCTGGCTCGCCAGTGTTGGGCTGCTTGACTTTTGTAGTGCCATGCAGCAAGGGCATTTGTAACCTCCCCCCTCCACCTTTCCGGGAGAATTAGACTCAAGACCCAGACAGTTTCCACTCTCAGCCCCTCACTTTCAATTGGGGTATCAGGTGGAGGCTTTGAAGACTCTTCTGCATCTTCCTATTCTGCTTTCTCAGGGTGTGTGTATGTGATTGACTGCTTGCCTCCTGCTCTGGAGGCATCGAGGCCCTATGTCCTATCTCATCCTGATACAGGGTCAGGCCCCAGCTGTCTGTCATCTTTCCTGTGTGTGGACAGGATGCAGGCTCCTGTTCTCTCCCAGCCCCTTCATTTACTATCAGACTGTGGGAGCTTTTCTAGTTACCAGAGTGCCAAGATTTATTGATTGATTGATTGATTGATTGATTTTGAGACGGGCCTCACTATGTTTCTCTGGTTGACCTGGAACTCACTGTGTAGATCAGGATGGCTTTGATTTCACAGCGATTCACCTGCCTCTGCCTCCTCCGTGTTGGGACTAGAGATGTGTGCCACCTCCAGCAGAGTGTTTTTTAAGAGCCAGGCTCTAAATTCTTCTGCCATTTGGCCGTGAGAATTTCTTAATTCTGTAGTCCCTTTTCATGCCCTTAAAACAGATCGGGGGACACATTCTAGCCTAGAAATACAAGTGCAGCTTGGCTCTTCTTTCTCTGCTTCTCAAAGGAGAAACTGGGCCCAGAATGAGGGGAAAAGCTTGGTCAGGGGCTAAGGGCCCAGAAGGAAGGAGAGAGATACAGGGATGGAGAGACATGGATAGACAGACAGACTGAGAGGCAGAGCATCAGCAAGTGAGACACAGGGAACAACTGCAGGGGCTGATGCTGTTTTTGTTGAGTGGACTAAGGCCCTCTTGGGAGCAGTTGGCAAGAGGAGATGGGGCGGCAAGTGTGTTGGTTATTTTTTTGGTCAACTTGATACAAACTGGAGTCATCTTGGAAGGGGAAACCTCAGTTAAGAAACCGTTTCCATCAGTTTGACCTGTATTCAAGTCTTTGGAGTGTTTTCTTGATTAGCGGTTGATATAGGCAGGCCCAGCCCACAGTGTGTATCCTGGATCTGGGGTGCTGATCCTGGGCTGCACAAGAAAGCAGGCTGAGTTAGTCATGGACAGAAAGCTAGGAAGTAGCGTTCCCCTGTGGCCTCTGCTTCAGTTCATGGCCCTGGGATCCTGCCTTGAGTCCCTGCTCTGACTCCCCTCAGTGATGCAGTGTGACCTGGAAGTGTAAGATGAATTAACCCTTTCTCCCTCAAGTTGCTTTTGGCCGGTGTTCTATCCACAGCAGTAGAACACAAACAAGAGCACCCATGAAGCTTGTGTTGCCCACAGGATCAATGTAGATTCAGGTCCTGGGTCTGCCTGAACCGGAATCTGAGCCCACGCTCCCAGCCCTGTGTCTGCCCTTACCATCCTCCAAGGTGGTGGCATTGATCTCACTGGATGAGGGTCCTGTGCCTGCCCGGTTGAAGGCCTGTACCACCACGCCGTATTGAGCAAACTTCTTGAGGTTATCCAGGGTGTAGACCTCACTGTCCCCAGTGGCCTTCATCTCCACGATGCTGTACTGCCCATTGCTGCCAGGGCTGTTCTCCCGGTAGCCAATCTGGTATCCCCGGATGACTCCATTCTGCAGCTCCTTCTTGGGTGCCTGTGGGTCAGAGGAAGAGCCGAGGATGAAGACATGGTGATATTCTAAGGTGACTTTGTTCTTAAAGCCAAGGACACACCATCAGTCTGTGCCTAGCCCTTTGAAGGCTCCTGTTTCATTTAGATTGAACCGTGAGGTATTTACCACGGCTATCTGGCCCTCTGTGAGCATGATACTGAGATGCCCACCCATCTTCTCACATAGCCCTTTATGCTGTTCTTGTCCCCACTCTGGTCTCTCTCCTTTGTCATGTCCTTGAGGAGAGGCCTCCTTCTTTATGAGACAACCCTTAGCTATTAGTGGCTTGTTTAGGCCTCTGGTCAGAGGCCTGGTTTTTCCTCCCATGGCTTCTGACATTCTATAGAGTTTACTTCTGTGTTTGTATGTCTGCCCCAGCAGAATCTAATGTCATGAAGATGAGATGTATTGACTCTTTTTACTGTTGTATCTCTGGTCTATAATGGTACCTGTCATAGAGTGGGCCCTGAGTACATATTTAGTGTATGTATGCATGTATGTATCACTAAACAGGGACATTACTTGTTTGCTTAGGGACCTAGAAGAATTGGAACCTCAGACAAAAGTGATCTCAAGGAGAGAGGTGTAAGCAATGAATTTAAATAAAAGGAGTGTCCTGTGATCCCTGTTCATGCACACTGGGATGGTCATTACTGATAAAAAATGATGTAGAAAAATCAGAACCCTGTTACATGAATGTCAAGTACAACAGCAGTGCAAGCAATCTGGCTGTTTCTCGAGCAGGCAGACATTGAGTACCATGTGATCCCGGTGGTCATATAATCCTACTCGGGGTATTACCTCGAAGGGCTGAAAGCAGGGACTCTGTTTCTTGGGTATCTGTGTGCACAGCAGTGTTATTCACAAGAGATGAGCGGACCAGTGAGATGTGCTGTATCCACACAGTGGAGCAGTACGCACCCAGGGAAGGTGAAATGCCCGCGTAGGTTATTGAATTGATGAACTCAGACATTGTGCTGCGTGAAACTAGTCAGTCACAAAAGACAGGCACCATAAAGTTCCTGTTACAGAGGGTCCTGGACTAGGTGAATTCGAAGAAAAAGAAAACAGAAGCTTCACTGGGTGGTGACAGCGCACACCTTTAATCCCAGCACTTGGAAGACAGAAGCAGGGGGGAATCTCTGTGAGTTCGAGGCCAGCCTAGTCTACAAGAGCTCGTTCCAGGACAGCAAGGGCTGTTACATAGAGAAATTCTGTCTCAGAAAATCGGAAAAAGAAAGAAAACAGAAGTTTCTAGGAGCTAGGAGGAGGGGATAAGGAGTTCAGTTGAGGTGATGGGCAAGTATTGGAAATGGCTCAAGGTGATGGCTACACACCTCTATGAATGTTCTAATTGGCATGGAACTTTATTCTTTTTTCAATTAAAAAATCGTGTGGGGTGTGTTTGAATGTGTATGTGAGGGTGTGCACATACGAAGAGACCTCAGGTTGACACCCGGTGTCCTCCTCCATCACTCTCTACCTTATTTTTGGGATAGGATCTCTTACTGGTTGTTCTGGCCCTTGCTATTTTGACTAAACCCAGGATCCTCTGGTCTCTGCTCCACAGTACTGGGGCTGCAGGTGCATTGGAGCATCAGGCTTCTATATGACTTGG
This sequence comes from Arvicola amphibius, assembly GCF_903992535.2. Classification (NCBI taxonomy): domain Eukaryota; kingdom Metazoa; phylum Chordata; class Mammalia; order Rodentia; family Cricetidae; genus Arvicola; species Arvicola amphibius. The sequence continues at coordinate 113,762,036 of NC_052049.1, read as the reverse complement.
GGATCTGAGCCTGGGTCTTTGTGCTAACCCAGCCAGCACTTTACCCAGTGAACCACCTCCCCAGTGTCCCGAACAGCACTCTTTTTTTTTTTTTTTTGGTTTTTCGAGACAGGGTTTCCTTGAGCCTGTCCTGGAACTAGCTCTTGTAGACCAGGCTGGCCTCAAACTCAGAGATCCGCCTGCCTCTGCCTCCCGAGTGCTGGGATTAAAGGCGTGCGCCACCACCGCCCGGCTTTTTTTTTTTTTTTTTTTCTTTTTTGGTTTTTCGAGACAGGGTTTCTCTGTAGCTTTGGAGCCTGTCCTGGAACTAGCTCTGTAGACCAGGCTGGCCTCAAACTCAGAGATCCGCCTGCCTCTGCCTCCCGAGTGCTGGGATTAAAGGCGTGCGCCACCACCGCCCAGCATCCGAACAGCACTCTTAAACATAGCTAGAAGGTATAAATTTTATACTAAAAAAAAAAAAAAAAAACTCTTGAAGATAAAGACGAACCTAAACAAAGAGTGCTTGACTTCTGCCTGGCCCAGATCCTCAAGGAACGGGCTGGGTTGTCCCCAGATTCAGTGGCCAAGGGTGAAGTGTGATAAGGGAGCAGGCCCACAGGCAGCCCATAGACGAATGGTCAGAGGTGCCAAGAGGGTGCTGGTGGGAATGAAGGACCAATCCCAGAGGGCCAGAAGAACAGAGCAAAGAATGTTCTCCTAGCGTGAGTCCACACTGGGAAATGTTCTCACCCCAGACTCAAGTCCTGATACAAACTCTGCCACACACAATCATGCACATATACAACTGTCTTGAGAGAAAACATTGTAACATGAACACCAGTACACGGCAGGATCTTATATGACCCCTAACCCCCCCACAAGTGGCTGTTTAATTTATGTCCATAAACACATGTGTAGGTGATATAAACACATGTTCAGATCCTTCAGAAAGCACATCCTAATCACCACGCCTGCCCACGGTCAGATGCAGTTAGAACCACAAATAGAAGCTGGCTTCTTTAGGGACTGGGCCTACCCATCTTTAAATTGAGATAGAAAGCCACCTCTATGCATAAAAAACCAGTTAGAACCAGAGTTTTAAAGACGATGAAGTTAATTTAAAAGCCCACCTTCTATTATACTAAAAAATAGTGAGATAAAAAACAATTAAGTTCGTAAAACAGCCCCACTGTTTCTTTTAATTCAATGAATGTTTTAAATGAATTGCATTTTAAGCTCACTGTTAACTCAATAAAATTAAGTTTTTAATTTAACATAATTGTTTTGAACTCACTAAATAGGTATGTGCGCGTGTGTAATTGACTTGACTTTTTGCTATTGCCTGAATCATCTTCTTGCTGCACTTGGGCAGTTCTGCAGAAGTAGCCTGCAAATGGGCAAACCTCTGCAGCTGGAGCTTGTGCATGCTCACACACACACACTTAGATACCTATCAGAGGCACACACTCATCTTCAAGAGCACAATTCACTCACTGGCCACTACACACACTCTGCTACTGCATGGACACACAATCACATCCTTATACAATGCCACACTGCTTTGCACATCCAGGACCATGTATGCTGCCACAGTCTACCCCAGTACATAACACCTAGTGAGGCATCGTGTTACACACATGCACACTTGACCCAGGGCTGTCTACGGCCAGTTATACATCTCTGCACATATAACCTAGGGTTGTCTATACCACAATAGACACCTATGCACATGACGTAGAGCCATCTATGACATGATATATGCTGGTGCATAAGGCCACAGCAACATATATTGGCAGAAGCCCTGGGCAAACACCCAGGTACCCTGATGTACATGTATATTTCAAAAATTTATACAAATTTTGACATACCTTCCCTCCTCTCTCTTTCACTCACTTTTTTCTCTCCCCCCTCTCTTTCATTCCACATCTCCCTCCCTCCCAAACACAAACATTCGGGGTTTAAATCAATCTTAACAATATTTCTCTGAAGCATTAGGGAATCAATAGGGCTGATTGCAAATTTATATCCTAAAGCAGGGGTGATCCATCCCACGGAGAGTCTTAAAGTGGACTGACTTATCTTTCAAGCAAATCTTTATTTTTCATTAATCTGTTCTCAGCATTAAAAAAAAATCCCCACGAGAAGTCAGTCCCTAAATTTATTGACTTGCTGGCTCATTCTGAAGTTCTAACTTTCTAATCAATTTTATTTTTCATTATGAGACTTTGGAGAAATAAATTTGATTCTAAATTTTTATCGACCTTTGGGTCAGAGCTTTGTAGCAAACACCTGGGTGTTTTACATCGTTCTCGGGCTCCACCTCTGGGCTCCCTCTGTGTAGTCCCAAGAAATAAGTTCAGAGCTAAGATGCTGATAAGATGAGGTAGAACTGGGCTTTACCTTCAGCCTCTGGGGAAAGCTCCTGAGCCCGGATCTGAATCTAGAGGACTTTTTCTAGGGGGCATGTCTGTGAGGGATTTCTAAGATCAGTTTGATAAAGATGCGACGACTCAGCCTAAATGTAAGCTGCTCCATTCATGGATGTGGGGAGACACATGAAGATGCAGACAATGAGCTGATGACCAGCCTTCCTCACTCTGTTTGCTGACCGTGGGTGTGACCTTCTGTGACTTCCCCCCATAACGAACTGAACCCTCACACTTTGAGCCCAAACCAACTCCTCCATCCTTGGTTGCTGATGTCAGATATTTTACCACTTTTACCACAACAAGGAAAGCAGCTGATAAAAGGCACCAGATAGGACATCTTCTGCCATTTCTCTGGGGAGGGAAGAGTCTCGGCCTCTGCTGTGTGAGTATGTGCACACATGTGTGGTCATGGCCATTGTAGGGAAAATGTCTAGGCCCTTCTCACATTCTTCCGTGTTCAAGTTGACCCTCTCGAAGAGTCCAGATAGGGGGCTAATACCACTTGGGTTTTCTGGTTAGGAGTTAGAGTGGGAACAGAGCATTAAAAAACTGATTCCCCACGAACATGTAGCCACTCCAAGGTCCACTGTCAAGACTAGAAGTACCTAGAAGACCAAGGCCAGGTCCAAAGAAGTTCTTTGTCCAATAACTGTTCAGTATACTGCAGTGGAGAGATGGGAGATAAGAGATGAGAGAGAGTCCCATCTGTGTGCCTTGATTTCTGTCTTACACCTGAACAACTATAGGCAATCACCTCAAATCTCGACATCCTTGGTTTTCTCTGCTGGATGTTGATGAAGACACCATTCAGGGTACTTTCTTTTTTGGTCATTTTTTTATCATTTCATATTATCATTCATAGGGAGAGGATTAGATAAGTTTGGTAGGAGCAAGTGCTGGGGGCTGGACGCTGCAGAGTTGTAGGAAGGCATGGAGTCACTGGGTCATCCGCTCATGTGGAGGACAGAGAACAAGGCCAGAGTTCCTGAGAAGTACCCTGACTCTTGGTTCTGCTCATCTCTTGGCTCATCAGTGGAGTCTCCCCTAAGGCATCCTTAAGAGGCAGCTGCCTCTGCTGCCCGAGTTCTCAGCCCCTTAGCACTGGCAGAAGAGCATACTGGTCACTGGCTTTTTCCCTCTGAAGCTTCCCTAAGCCTAGAAGACCAGCTAATGGTTTTCGGTGTTTCTGAAATAATCCTGGAATGGAGAGATGGCTCAGTGTGTAAAGGCACTTGCTGCTAAGCTAGGTGGTCTGAGCTGTATCCTAAGGACCCAACTGACTCCTGCAAGTTATTTTCTGACCTCCCCGCTCTGCACGTGTTGTTTGACACCTGAGTGTGCATGCATTTGTGTGCAGGAGCGTGCACACACGCGCGCGCACACACACACAGATACATAAACACACATATAGACACACAAACACACACATACAGACACACACAGACACACACAGATACATAAACACACATATAGACGTACAGACACACACATACAGACACACACAGACACATACAGATACATAAACACACATACAAACACAGACACACACACAGATACATAAACACACATACACACACAGACACACAGACACACAGACACACAGACACACACATTCACCTCTGATTTTACCCTGATGCACAAAGTCAAACCCACTTCCTGCTCTTTTATACCACACTGGGTTTAAGGATGGGCTGGTAAGTGGGCAGACACACACTGGCACTATAAAGTTCTTCATCTCATCCCTTGCTAGAGGCCAGGGTGAAAGGGAGCAAGGATTGAGAAGGGACCTTCCCTTTACCTTTCTCTCCTCCCACTCTTCAGATACCACTAGATCCAGTAAGAAAATAAGCATGGGTATTGTATGAAGAGAGACTCGTGAGCCTGCTGGATAGAGGAGGGGTAGGCAAGATGGCTTTTCACTTACCTTCCAGGTCACTTGGATGCTCTGAGAAGTCACTGGTTGCAAGGTGACATCCATAGGGGGACCATCAGGAGCTGGGTACACAGAAGAAGCAACACTGAGTCACATCTGGTAGAGGAAACAATCCTGTGTCCTCATGGCAGCCTGGAGGACTGCTGAGGAGGGAGAAGTAGCTGATCTTCAGAGTAGGACATGGCACTTATCACTTTATGATCATTTGGAACATTGCACACATATGTCTTCAGCATGTTCCTGCATTGTTTTGTTTCACAATAACACACGTAAGAAAATACATCAATAAAAATCATATTTAAACTTTTATTAAAAATCTGGGGTAGGCCAGGTGGTGGTGGCACACACTTTTAATCCCAGCACTCGGGAGGCAGAAGCAGGGGGATCTCTGTGAGGTTGAGGCCAGCTCAAGAAACTACAAGAGCTAGTTTCAGAACAGCTAGGTTCTGAAAACCCTGTCTCAGAAAACCAAACCAAACCAAAAACCAAACCAAATCAAACCAAAATCCAGGACCACGTGAATAGCCCAGTCAGGGGTTTGAATTGCAATTCCGAGGACGAAGTTCCATCCCCAGAACCCATGTAAGAAACTCTGAGTGCAGCCAACCTGGAGGCCTCCTGAGTGTACACTTGTGACCTCCACTACTAGGCAGGCAGGCGCTGGTGGATCCCTGAGCTTGCTGGCCAGCCAGCTTAGTCTGGTAGATTTCAGGACAATCCTCTGACCCCTACATACACCCACGTACAAGGACATGTGCACCTTCCCCCAATGGCCCAGGGAACTCAGACTTCATGTTTTGTAAAGTCGAGACACCTTTCCCACACAGGCTGGATCCCTGGGAAACAGGGCAGGACCACGGACAGCTCCTTAAAGCCGCAAGGCAAACAAAACGACCATAAAACTACAAAACAAAACAACCCTGCCTTCTTGGAAAAACTCTGACCTCTTATGATGCATAAGATGTATTTCTGTGAATGAACAGCGTTGGTGGAGGCCCTTGATGTCCATGAGTCTCAAGACCATGGGCAGTGGGGGCAGAGGACAGGATAGGTACTCACCAGCCTCTTCCGTGCTGATGGTAAGCTCCTTGCTTGGCTCGCTGCGGCCGATCTTGTTGAAGGAGTACATGCGGATGCTGTACACAGATGCTGGGTGCAAGTCCACGATGTTGGCCTGGTTAATGGTTGGGGAAATGTTGCGTGTGGACTGCTTAAAATCCCAGGAATCTGGAAAAGAGACAGCCATTTTGAAGCACATCCTTGCATATTACAAGACTTGTCTCTAACCCAGCCACAAGTATCAGTCTATCCCAGTTAAAGCTTGGATGCCAGAGGGGTCCAGTTCACAGCGACAGCAGAGAGCCTTAATAACTTCATGGGGACTATAGAGGGTCCATTCGAAGGGGCTCCGGCTTGGGAGAAGTCAGACTTTCCTTTGTCTTCACAATGTGTGAGCTAAACCACAGACAGGGTCAGACAGGACACGTTCTATTGTCTGCTGAAGTCAACACTTGTTTGCTATCCCTGGGGTCTGATGGACAGTGTCTTTCTTATGGCACCTTTTGGGACAACCGTGACTTACCTATGGTGACTGTGAGATACCCCATTTACCCAGTATCCCTGTGGGGACGGGGAAGCAAGGACTCTTTCCCTTCCCTCCTGCTCTCTGCTCCATATCTCCCTACCTTGTGCATCTATGCAATGATCTGAGAGTTCTGTGTGAGGTTGTGGGAGGGGGAAGGGGGCAAGACCAAGTGTGAGAGTGCATAGCCCATCCCCACCCTCTTTCCTGTACCAGCAACAAAAAGGTAAAGTGTCAGAGTCTTCAGAATGAGGGACCAACAAAAGGATTAACATGTTCACAATTCAATTCATCCAAGGAGACTGGCAGTCCGTTCCAGGGCTAATGTTTAGCAAAATTGCAGAACATGGAAAATGCCAGATAAATGTAACTCAGGGATCCTGTGCCTGCAGACATTATGCATCTCCAGAGGAGCTTAGCCGTTCATCCGTGCTTGCTGAGTCCTTACTAGGGGACCCTAGAGCAAGATGGAGAGGAGCTGCAGCTATAGTGGTGGCTGAACCAGGACCTTCTCAACCCAGAGGGCTTGACCAGATGCCCCCTTAACACTTCTGGGAAAAAAGGGTAAAGACCAAGGAAACAAGCTCATAAGGGCTTTAAAGGGCTCCCAGGCATGCGCAGATACTCCTGCTCACTCTAATCATCTGTACTTAGAGATACACTGCGGTGGGCAGTGTCCTGAAGAAAATCTCAGTGGAAAAGACGAAGTCACATCTCTAAGGTTCAGCTCCAAAGGCAGGAAAGGGCACTATGATTGCAGGCAGATTTTAAGAGGCTATTTTTATGCATGTGTGTTTGTGTGCCTATGTGCACCCACACGAGTTTGCATGCATGTGGAGGCCAGAGGACAATCTCAGTGTTCCTCAATCTCTTTCCACCACATTTTTTTTGAGACATGGGTTCTCCTTGAACCTAGAACTTTCTATTAGGTTAGACTGGTTGGCTTGCAAGCCCCAGAGATTCTCCTGGATTTTTGTTGTTGCTGTTGTTGCCTCTCTCGATGATGGGTTGCAAGTGCATGCCACTGTGCTTGATATTTTTATGTGGTGTCTTGAGGATTGAACTCTGGCCCTCATGTTTACAAGGCAAGCATGCTACTGAGTGAGCCCTTAAGAAGATACTTAAAGCTTTTATTACATTGAAATAAATAAAGAAATAGGTGAAATATGTGTGTGTGTGTGTGTGTGTGCCTACAGGCAGGCCTCATGTGCATATGGAAGCTAGAGGACAACTTGCAGGAGGCAGTTTTTTCCACTATGTGGGTTCTAAGGATCAAAAGATCATCCGGCTTGTTGGTAGTGCCTTTACTCACTGAGTCAGCTTGCCAACCCCAAATGCATACATACCCACATACATATGTACATATATATGCATACATACATACACACACATACATACATATATGCAATAAGACATACATATATACACATACATACATAGCCTGAATACATCCTAACTCTATCCTTTCAATTCTGGTTAAATGAGATCTAGATGCCTTTAAAACACAGCTCTCAGCTGCACAGGCTTAGCATCTGTGAAGGGCATCGGCCCAACTCCCATCTGTAGTTTTGCATTTAATTCATTGGTTGCTGGAGCCAAACCAGCAACATGGCAGGCTGTGGACGCTCAGAAACACATTATTTTCTGCTTGTCTTTAAAAACACCCCAGCCACCCAGAGAGTCACTCTGTAGCTGACAGGTGAAGCCAGAATTGCAAATAGCAGGCTGTACCTGCCGCAGACACCTCTTTGATTTGGGATGGAACAGACTGGCCATGCGGAGGCAGGTGCTCATGGCTCTGTATGTGGGGCCCTGGGAGCTGGTGCCAGCTCACAAATCACATCGGGCTTGCCTGTGTTTACAGGAGCGGGGGAATGATCAGAAGTCAGAGCATTCATTTTTGATGAGTGCAGACAGAGGGAAGAGCTTTGTGGGATGTGTCTGAAAACAGGGGCCACAAAGAGGCCTTGACATCGACCAGGCACCTGTGTGGTGCCAGGGGCAGTGGCGGATGGCTTAAACGCACATTCCTGACTCTGTGCACCTTCCTCTGATGGCGGTGTTCTATCTCCAGTATCACCAAGTCCACTTGGCCTGTGGCTTGTCAGTCTCCCCTCAGCCCCCTCTTGGCTTCACTTGTCAGTCTTCCCTCTGTCCCTTCTTTTCTGAAATGCTCCTCCCCTGGCTGTCTAAGAAAGCTCTTGAATTCTGCTTCTCTCTTGGGCCTGTTTTGGTATCTTTCTACAACTGCCACCTCCTTCCTACCACCCGCAGACACTTTCTTCTGGGCTCCATCCATGCTCCTCTTGCACCATGTCCTCTCACACCCAGGCTTCCCAGGGGCCATTCTGGACTTTTCCCCTGTCTCCTTTGCTATCAAGTCTGATAGCTTTTATGCCCCATGTAGCTCTTGATTATAGGCTCTCTCCACCTATATCTCTAACCCAGGTTGTACTACTGCCATCTCTTTTTTGTCTCTCCTAGTCCTTTTTCCAGCCAACTGTGAGTCTCTTGCCCCTTTTCCCTGTTCTGGACCCCACAGCTGTCATTCATTCTGCACATATGGCTGAGCCTCTTTCAAGGGCATTTACTCTACTCTGGCACTGAGATTGTTCCTTCTAAAATGTAAATCTGACCCTGCCACCTCCTCTCATGAAACTCTTCAATCCCTTTCCCTTGCTACTGGGTGAAGAAGTTCACAGTAGAACCAAGGCTCCATAATCCTAGCTCATTTCCATCACCCCACAGACTCATAGAGAGCCCTCATCACAGCCACGCCCCAGCATCTCACTTTTGGGACTCACTGTTCTAGGGGCATTGCTCAAGAAGGTACCCTGTCCCTGAAGACAGAAGAGATGTCTAAGTTCTCACCCCCACTTTGCATGTATTGAATTCTCAAAACCCGTTGCTGGCTTTTAGATCAGAAGTACCTTTTTGGACTTTTACTTTGGATTTAGAATCCCTCCGTATTTTGTCTCTCCCTCCCCTGCCTTCCTCAGCTGTCAATCACAGGAAGGTAGGGGAGGGGCTGTCCCAGACAGCAGTTCCTTTCCTTCTCTTCTCAGATGTTTCCAGGTAGATTTGACCTTGTGTTCCCACATCAATTTTGATGCTGGTTTAAAACACCTCTTTCCTAACGCAGCCGAGTCAGGCCTGGAGGGCTCTCCCGAATTCCCAGACTAGAACATGGCCATCCCCCTGATGCTAAACAGTTGAACTTGGAGGCCCATTTTCTTCTGTTCCCTCCTCTGCTCTCTGGGAACATTGCACTGGATTTGGTGAATACTGTCTCTTTTAATATTCCCTTTCATATGTGCCTGCCTTGCCCAGATTAACATATTTCATTAAGGGCTCTCTCTTCCTTTCTTCATCAAAGGGTTTATGATGCAAAATATTCTTCTTAAAGCTAAGGAAGTGGCTGGGGAGATGGCTGTGCCTTCTGCTCTGAAGGCTGTTCGCTAAAAGGAGCTTGGGCTTTGGCCGTTTTAGGAGTCACTTCACTGCAGAAGACTCAGGGAGAAGAAGAAATGCCTCAAGGGGAACACAAAGCTGATCTGTGTGTCTGATTCTTCTCCTGCGTCACAGCTCTGAAGCCCACCCCCTGCATGGACTCCCCAAGTGACACGGACACACCCTGTGTCCCAGCAGCAACTGACAATGTCTCAGTACCAGCTGCACACCAGTTCCCGCAGTACAGTACGCTAAACCATGTTGACTTCCACCCTGGGGCCAGTACAGCCTGGCTGGCCCACCAGGCAGTCTCTGGGCTTTGAAAGCTGTCCTCAGAGAAGCCCCGCCCTGCTCTGGGCTTGGTGAACAGAGGCGAATGTGGCATCTGCATCTTTCAGGGTGTGCGGTGCCATCTGATAGATTTGTGTGGAGGGCGCTATTTATCATTCAGCGTTCATGTATTATTACTTTGCTGCCTGGGGCCGGGAAAAGACAGCGTGAACATGATGGCTTAGAAAGGCAGGCTTGGTAATTTCCCTTGGAAAATTAGCATGATGAGCAACATGGCAGAAAACCTGGCCAAGGTGCAGGGCACCGTGAGCAGATGGTTGAGACCCAGCTTGGGTGTGGTCTGGGGCAGGAGGCAGGAGGGAGGGAGGGGAAACAAGGCTTTTCTATGTATGTCACCATGCTCCCTTCATCCTCACAACTTCCCTGAGAATGAAGGATTCCTGTCTCTACTTTGCAAAGAGGTACCTAAGGGTTAGGGCTCGTGAGCTTGCCTAGCATCCAAGAGACCCTGGGTTGTTCGGTACCCAACACACAAAACAAGACAAAACAAAAACTAGAAATCTGTTTGCTGTGTGTGGTGGTGCACACCCATAACCTTAGCATTTGGGATGCTGAGGCAGGAGGATAACAAGTTTGAGGCTAGCCTGAGCGATACAGAGAGTTCTGGGCAAACCCGACTTCAAGGAAAGAGCTTGTTTCTAATATTACCCTACCTTTTAAGAAAAACGAAGGGAGATGCTCAAAGTTGCTCAAAAATACTTGCTAAATGCCATACAACTCTGCTATTTGGTCACTCCACGTCTGCAGATTTAGGAATGACTGTCATCTTCCCATTCCACAGGTGCAAAGAGGTGAGGTTAGATACAACACACACACACACACACACACACACACACACACACACACACATAAACGCACATACAAACATGCCCACTTCCTTCTTCCTTTGAGTCATCCTTCTGTTCCCTTGGATACAGTCCTCCATCCTTATGTAATACAGTTAACAGTGAATTGCATTTGATTGGATAGTGATTCTGGAAGTGTGTGTGTGTGTGTGTGTGTGTGTGTGTGTGTGTGGTGTGTATACGTGCATGCAGTTTGTATTCTCACTCCAAGGGCAACATTCTGCTTCCTAATTCATTCTCTTTTTCTACTCCATGACTTTTGCATGATTCTGGGGGCAGGGGAAAGATTGGCACTTGGTCCATGTGGCTGACTGACAGACACTCATCTTTTAGCCTGCAAGTCCCATTGGGCTCTAAACTGCCACATAAGGTGTTTGAGTTATAAGGGGAGGGGAGCTTACATTTGTCAAGGGCTCCCTCTAGCCTTATGCCAGCTGCTTCTAGAATTCTCCACAATCTTCCCCCCTTAGACATTCTTTATTCTTCACCCACTTTAGAGGCAGGGAAGCTGTGCCTTGCTCACACCCTTTGTCTATCTCAATGACAAGCTGAAGTTCTCATGGACCTATTGCTCTCAAATGCCAGGATGTGCCAGATGCCTGTTTGGGGGGGGGGCTCTTTCCCAGGACTCTGGATTTCTAAGTGTGCAAAGCCCTGTGGGAAGGCTCCTGTGAAGCTCAGCTCCAGCTTTCCCTCCCTGTCCAGTCTACACCGGATGGTACTCCTGTCCTGGTCTGAGCTATGCAGTTCCTCATCCTGTAAGAGAGACAGATAGGATGGGATAGGGAGATGAGATGCAGACTTGTTTTAAGAACAACATTTCCTTGGCTGCCTCTCTTTTGTTTCTTCTTCAAGATAGGTGATGGTCTTGGTGGTCCCCAGCTGAGCAGTGCCTCAGGAAGGGTTTCCATATCATAAAGAGGTTTGTGTGGGAAACAGGGAATAGGCAAGAGTGCAGTCAGGGAGAAGGGCAGAGCAGGTTACAAGGAACACAGGAGAGGGGAGACAGGATCTTCCAGGCACCCATTACCCACCCCAGATGTGAGCCCAGTTGGGGGATGGAGTGGGCATCACTGTGTGGAGATGACGTGTGCTTCCGGAAGGCTTGGACTCAGCTTCAGCGAGGCCTAGATGTGAGGCGGACATACTCAGACTCCTCACCCCTCTGTCTCCTTACTGTCATCACCTGCAGAGCTGCAAGCACCTCTTTGTTCTGGTACTGGATGCCAGGTTTTAGCAGGCATCCATCCCTGTGGTGGTGAGGCTATGCTGGGAGCTCAGACACAGTGGTTCTACCCAGTGGAAGCTGAGCTTGGAGGCTGTCCTCCCTTCCTTGTTCCAATGCACACCCGCAGTCACAGTGCAGTGCCCATGATTGGGGTCCGTGAAGCCTGGGCTATGCCTTGCCTGGCTCTGCCCTTCTCTCTTCTCTGCAGGTAGTGTGTCCTGTCTTAGTCCGCTCGACCTAGCTTAGTGAATCATCCACAAGGGGCCAGGTGGGGGCCTTTTTTGATGACCCTTGACCAAGCTGCAGCCCCTCCTTTGCATTCAGTGTGATCCCTGGGTGTTTATCTGCAGCTAGACTGGAAGTTTCCAAGGGTAGGACTCCTTTGGGTAGCAGCTTGTGTCAGAGATGAGGTGACACACCTTGGGTAGGCAGCAACTCCGGAGCACATCAGAGATGCACTCTCCAGTGTCTGCCTTCAGCTCCGTCATCATCACAGGCCTGTGACAGGCATTGCAAGGAATATGGGGGAAAGGGCTGACCAATCAGGAGGCTAGGCTGGTTAGCCAAGTTCAGGTATTGTGCCACAAGGGGCAGGAAGGATCTAGGTGGTACAACTTGAGAGCTAAGCTAGGATTAAGTAGGTGAGCTGGGATTGGCAGGAGAAGATCAGAAGAGGGAAGAGAAGAACTGAGGTCCCCAGACTGTTCCTACCTTTTATTTTTAGTGATATAGAGAAACTAGTATAGGCCCTTGGTACCAGATTCCAAAGGTGCAAAAAGGGCCAGAGAAGTCTGGTTTTCTTCTTACTCCTGCCCTGGAGTCGTATGTTTATCCTCTTGCTCCCTCTGCTTCCCCCGCCCCTGTACCATTCCCACTGCTTGGCCAAGGGGTCCATCACGGGTTTTGCACCTCCTGGGTACCTGGTGTTGACGCTGCCAAACAGTGCCTCACTGTGATGTGGTGGTAGCACAGAGCCTGTGGGCTGCAGAGGAGGGGTCTGGGAGCAGGGACTCAGTGACCCAATCTCACTGATCTCCAAACCAAGACCCTCCAGGTGACACTGCAAAGCCATGCCACCCCCACAGAGGCAGCCCACAGTCCCACACTCAGCACCTATAAATCAGACCTACATTGGAGAACGTTGGTCCAACAGGATGTCGCAGTCTGTACCCTAGCTTCTTAGACTAGTCACTCTCCCCTCCTTTGGAAGCCACAGATTTCTGTACACCGGAGAGTACCAATGAGTCTGCCTTAGGTTGGTGCTGCCCCATCAGAGAGGCACAGGCAGGCTGTGTACCACAAGGGGCCACAGTAGGCAAACACTCATTGTCTGTCCCAGCACCTACCTGATTTATTCTTGTATTCAATATCAAAGCCGGTGATGATGCTGTTTCCATCAAATCTCTGAGTCCAGCGCAGGTTCATGCTCCGGGCTTTCACCTCTCGGATCTCCAGCTCTGGGGGATCAGGAGGCTCTGGACCATGATAAAAGAAGAGGAAAAGTGAGATGGTAGCAGGCAGCTTAGCTGTGGGCCTCTGGGCCCTAGGGCAGGCAGAAGGGCAGGCAGGTAGGAGAATGTACCTTGCACAGTAAGCTGGATCAAGCCCCGGTCCTCTCCATATGAGTTGATAGCATGGCAGCTGAAGAACACGGAGTCCCCACGGTCAGCTGGCTTGAGCTGAGATAGGATGAGCAGGAGCAAAAAATATTCAGAGGGGGACAATCTAGGGGGTGGCTGGGAGGGAGGTTCAGAGGGCTTCTATCAAGGGTTTATCTTCCCAGAAGGTTTGAGATGGGCATATAGAGGAACTCAAGCAAGAAGGAAGGGTCATGAAAGAGGCTTGGTAGGGGTGTCCCCAAGGAGAAGAGAGGAGGCTCAGGGATCCCAGGCAAGAAAGAGGGGTTGAGAAGCCCATACAACGATAGCTGTGGTGGTCAGAAAGGAGACAGGCTGAGGTTCTGAAGTAGAAATTCCCGGGTGGAGAGAAACAACATGTGGGAATGGTAGGTACTTTGTAAGGTACAGGGTAGGGCTCTCTCTCAGGCACCCCATTTACCTAATGTAATGGGGTCCCCTGGTCTCGGGACTGAGTACCCACCTTAAGCGTGGAGACCACTTCATCACCGTTGTCCTTGGTGGCAATGGCGTACCGCATGACTCGGTCTGGGTCGATGACAGTATCCCCCTTCTCCCAGCGGATGATGATGGGCCGCTCGCCCCGCGCAGTGCAGTTCAGCTCCTTGGCATGACCCTTGATGGCGATGGTGGTGTTGGGGTGGGAAGTGATCATGGCTGGGACTGGGAAAGAGGAGGCAAGGGGCTGTGAGTACCCCAAGACCAGCCTGGGGGAGGTGCCTGTGTGAGAGAAGCCTTGGTCCCCACTCTGTCCCATCTCTACCCGGTTGTCTCAAACCTCACAAATCCTGCCCTGGATGTCCCACCCGCTAGGCTCCACTCTTCACTGCCTGGTTTCAGAGGGTCTCCTCTTAGGGAAGGGCACTCTGCTGCCATGCCTGGCACTTTGCTCCTTCTCTTTTTTTTTTTTTTGATTTTTTGAGACAGGGTTTCCCTGTAGTTTCTAGAGCCTGTCCTGGACCTAGCTCTTGTAGACCAGGCTGGTCTCGAACTCACAGAGATCCGCCTGCCTCTGCCTCCCGAGTGCTGGGATTAAAGGCTTTGCTCCTTCTCTTACACTTCCTAGAAGCACCAGCTTTTCATACGCACAGCATAGTTACAAAAAAACCCCAGTTATATTGAAATACAGTTATGCAAATATTAAAAACACTAACAAGCAAACTTTGGATATTGTTTATCACACATCAATATGTTTTGCTCTTATTCTTTATGAGATAAGATCTGGCAGCAGGCCTTATAATTACTGTCTTATATTACCATGCTTTTGTAGCAGTGATGAGCACTAATGCTATTTTGAGAGATCTACAATAAATATGACATGACATGAAAATATCTGTGTATTTCTATGGGTGACAGTCACACACACCGTTACTGCTGTGGTTTGTGGCTTCTGTTCACAGGAAATGACTAAATCTCAGCTAGAGGCTAATATAAAAAAGATGTGGTTTCTCCACACTCAAATCTATTGTCCCATTGAATCAGCTCTGTAGATGTCCGGGGTCTCAGTGGCCCTCAGGTTCAGGATCACACTCTAAGGCCAGGGTCTCTGCTTGTTAGAGTGGCTGAGGTATGTTTAGCTTGTTCCACAGGAGGTCTGGATAGGGACATTATAAAAGACCTTCCAGCAATGCTATTAGGGTTTACCAGATCCTGCCCCATCTGCTGACCATATGGTTTTACCAAGGCATAACCAAGTTCCTCAATGGTCCTCAGGAGGTCCCCTCCACTTGCTTGGCAAGGAACCTTACCAACACCAGGGCCTCCTCAGGACTTGTGTGTCTTGACAAGAAACAGGGAGGGGAGTTAGCATAGTCTCTGAAGTCTTGGCTCCTGCCCTCTGTGAAACTCAAACCAACATGTTCTGGGCTCTCAGACCATTGTGAGGCACTGTGCCAGGCCTTGGGTATACATGCCGCAACACATCCAGTTCTGACCTAGATGGAGGGACTGGGAAGACAGATGTGATTGTGGGCGACAGGAACATAGGAGACATCTGAGGAGTGTTCTAGGGATGTATAGGAAGGCATGACACATTTGCCACAAACATTCGCTAAGACCTAGCATGTGGAGTCTGCTCACACTGCGTTCTGCCGATCAGAGAGAAGCTGGCCTTTGACTGCCATTGGCTTGTCATGCAATGGTGCATAAAGAGACCCTGGTTTCTCTTGTTTCAGAACTTGGTCTGCTGGCGCAAAGTCTGTTCTTTTCCAGCAGCTCCTCTTGTTCCCCTGCTCCCTCCAGTGTCCTCCTGGATTGCTGTCCATTGCTTGTTTTATTTTCATGTTTTGCATGCATGAGTATTTGTGTGTGTGAGTGTGTGTGCACGTGCATGAGTGTACATATGTGAGTGTGTGTGCATGCATGCTTGAGAGTATGTGTGTGAGTATATGTGAGTATGTGTGTGTGGGCGTGAGTGTATGTGTGTGAGTGTGTGTGCATGCATGCTTGAGAGTATGTGTATGTGAGTACGTGTGTTGGGGGCGTGAGTATATGTGTGAGTGTGTGTGCATGCATGAGAGTATGTGTGAGTGTATGTGAATACATATGTGTGTGTGTAAGCGTGCACGTGTGCACACGCGCACACGCATATGCCCATGCAGAGGCCAGAGATTGATGTCAGGTATTGAACCTGGAGCTCATTGATTGGGCCAGCCAGTCTGGCCGGCTAATCCTAGGGACTCTCCTGCCTCCAATGACAGGCATACCACCATGCTCAGTTTTTAAGATGGGTTCTGGGGAATCAAACTCAGGTCCTCTTGCTTGTGCAGCAAGTACTTTACCAACAGAGTTATCTCTCCAGCCATGGCCCTTCTTCCAGTTTTAATGACTAGCCCAGACACTGATCATTCCAACAAACTCTCCAGGGACATCTAGCTTTTACGACCAAAGGAGCCTTTGGAGAAAGGAAGGGTGGGCCTGGAGGGATGCAACCTCAGATACCAACTGAGGGTGAGGGATGATCTGAACAGGTGCAGGAAGGTGGAGGGCAGCATCTGCTCCCTCAGGCTCCCTGAGGTCACACCTCACAGCCAGCTCTTTTCACTCAGGCCCCCATGTGCAGGATCTGAGGTGGGGTGGGGGTGGGGCAGCCCTAGCCCCAGGCCCCCTGTACCAGTGTCTCAGCACATTCCCTAGTCCCGACTCATCAAATAATGAGGCAGATAAACTTTATAATGCACGACATTACACCAGAATATACAATAAAATGCGGAAGACAAATAACGAGGTGTAAGTTATAATGAAGAAAAAGCCTGCAGTCAGAGACATCCAAGTATGAATTATTGACTAAGGTTTTACACTCTCAAGGATGTGCGCAGGAATATTTTTCCATCAAAGATTTGCATAATTCACTCGTATAAACCTGGGTGGAATATAGAGTGAGATTTTACATCGACAAGTAGAGCCTTGCACTGCAGATGCCTCCAAGTTTTACAGGAGGGTGGGAATGCCGGGGTGGGGGAGACCCAGCTGCTTCTGCAATACCGCAGGGAATGAGCAAGGCCTGAATCTGAGCCACTGGGTGGGTCTAGGGCCTGTGATAGTTGGTAAAGAGGCGATCCTGTGTGTGTGTGTGTGTGTGTGTGTGTGTGTGTGTGTGTGTGTACAAAAGGGAGGATGAGGGTAGCATCAGGCTTAGCACAGGTCAAAGTCTGGGAAGGCAACGGTGAGGAAGAGTCTTTGGGAAAGTCCCCCAGCTCTGAGCCACACTGAGAAGCTTGCTTATCTACTCCCTGCCTTCCACACCGGCCTGCAGTACCCTGTGTAAAGTCACTGTCATCTACCCAGATGCAGCTTCGTGCCAGGACCTGCACCTTGCCAAGTGGAGCACAGATCTGGTTTCAGACTCCACCCACCCTGTAGTTGGCACACCTTTGAGCAGTGTACAACCTGTACACCCACTCCAGGGCACTTGGCTTTCCAATCAGGGTTACCCAGAGCCAGACAAGTGGGTAGCCAAGAGGCAGCGGGGTCCCCAGAGATCTTTGGCTTCTCAGCTCTGCATAGCAACAATATCAGGGCTGGTTCCCTATATTCTCGTTGGCTAGATGTGTTTACAGTAACAAGTGCCAGGCAAGATACCCCAAGGCCCTCCTTACTGCTAGCCCAGGGAAGCCACTGAAGGCAATAAGAAGGGGAGCTTGAAGGGTTTGGGGGCCAGGAGGCCTGGGCTCTAGTCTTGCCACTATGAGCTTCTTAGGCCTTCAACACATTTAACTTCTCTGTGTCCCACAGCATGGCAGTGGGGACACAATGAGTGTACATGTACCGGTACAGTACCAGTCCTACCAGGCTCCAAACACCCGCCCCCAGACACATGCTTTAAGGGAAGCATCAGCTCGACCCACGTGCACCAAATTCCTTGCTTAAAACATTTCTGGCAGACGATCCCACAGAATCAGAATGGCCAGATAAAGATCAGCTCCGCTAAGTCTGCATCCACCAGCCACAGGCACTGCTGAGTATCTGAAACATGGTGGGGAGAACTGAGAGGCATCGCAAATGTAAAAGAGATATCAGGTTTCAGAAAAGTAAAAAGAAGAGAAATGCAGACTACCTCACTTACATTTTATGTGTTGATGCGCTAGAGAGATTGAGCGAAATGAATGGCAGGTTACAACGCGTGCAAGGGGAGAAGCTAGGCTGTTAAGGGAAGCGATTTGTCCAAGGCCACTCTGCCAGCCAGGGTAGAATACCTGAAAAGAGGCGGACAGCTGAGCACAGTGGGGTACACCTATAATCCCAGCTATTGGGGTGGGGATGCTGAGGCAGGAGGATTGTTTGAGACAGCTTGAGCAATACAGCGAGGGCCATGAAGAAGGATGTGGAGAAGAAAGAAGGTGGAGGAAGAAGAGAAGGAGAGATGAGAGAGAGAGAGAGAGAGAGAGAGAGAGACAGAGAGAGAGAGAGGGAGAGGAGAGAGGGAGAGAGGAGAGAGAGAGAGAAAGGAGAGAGGGGGAGAGAGAGAGAGAGAGAGAGAGAGAATATCACAATGCCAAATTCCTCATGAAATTCTGTCTTGTTCTGAGTTTTTACTGAACAGAGAGCACTGATGGGATAGGAGTTGGGGGTGAGGGATAGGCCTGAGGCCAACTTCACTCACACTGGAAATGGAATTTGCAACCCACAGAGAATGAGGAAACCCCCGGAAAGGACAGAAAGGCAGGCTTCCTGCTTGACCCGAGAGAAACTTAGTAGCTTGGCTGCCTTGGGAGTAGTGAGCTCCCTGCGCTGGATCTAGGTAGAGAGCTATGGCTGTTACAGAGAAGGGTTGATGAGGCTGGATTGAGGCGCAGCTCTGGGCTCTGGGGCTGTGTTTTGCTCAGGAGAAAGGGGAAGACAGCCTGAAAAAATAGCTCACTGTTTGGAGGAGGGACTTGAGGCACTGTCTTCTGGTACATAGGAATCTGCAAGCCCCTGGGCCTTGCAGTCTACTTGCCAGCCAGCAAACTGTAATAGAGAGCTCCACCCCTGTTCTCTCCCCCAGGCTCTGTCTCATCCTTTAAGGGTCAGGTGTCCTCCATTGTCCTCCTGTTGCTGATGGCACTGATGGACAGCCAGGCTTAACAAGTCAACAACCCTCTCAAACCCACCATAGAGGGAAGTGGGTCAGCAAACATTGACCCCATTTTCTCTCCTTGCCTGTCTTACACACACACACACACACACACACACACACACACACACACACACACACTTCTGTGGCCCTCTGTGGTGATAAGCTTGCCATGTGGCAGCATATTCTGTATGCTTTTCATAAGTGACCTCCTCAGAGGGACTCTGTGCCCTTGTCCCCTGCAGTGAGGCCCAGTGCCCACCGTTTCTTCTCTAGCTCCACGGCCTCCTTGGCACCTATAGTGCTCTGGACGGAGTGAGTCATTGTCTCATTTTCAGTTAGCTCTCCTGGTGCCAACCTCAGGAAATGGTATCATTAGCCCCATTTTTCAGACGGGAACCCGAGGTTTCCAGCCGGGGCTAGTCACCCTCTGCACTGTGCTGACGGGAGCTGGCCATCTCTCACCATCTGTCTGCCTGCCCTCCTTGCCCATGCTCTGGTTTCCAGAAATGGGATTGAGTTGTCACCAAACATTGTGGCCTCTATGTGCTTGTTGGTATAGCCTCAGTGTATGACCCTGGGGAGCGAGGGAGGGATCCCAGATTTAGGGGACCCAGACAGAAGGCATAGGACAGAGTCCTGGGCAGATATGCTAATGATAGCTGTGGGATTGTCACACTGGTTCCCTAAAGGTGGGAGTGACCCTGAGAGACTCCTGGTGGGCAGCAGGCCCATCCACTTGAAGCTTCCTATCCCTATGCGGTCAAGTGACACTCGAGTGTCCAACATGGGACAAACAGCGGTAGAGGGCACAGCAGCAGCTAGGTGGATTCCAGGTCCTTCCCTGATCCCACGTCTATCACATGGGGACACTTCTGCAAGGCATCCCAGCTGGACACGCTTCCTGCATGCTGTCTCCTTGGTCTGATGAGAAGATTCCTGTGCACAAGTCTTAGTAGGCCCCAGCCTGGCACATACCTATAAAGAGGAATTTCTCTGGTGTTCTGTGACTCCCTTCTCCCCCACCCTGCTCCTCAAGCAGCCTTGATGGGCCATGATGCTCCAGTCACCCCCAGGCAGGCCTGTAGATCTAAATCCTGGGCCTCTTCCTGGTCCCGCGGGGGCCTTAATGGCAGGTGCAGTAGAGAGCAGAGAAGGATCTAGAACAGGGGGACCCTGACTGCAGAGAATGGCCATCTTTCCCTGGGATCCAGAGCCCTCCCCGGGGCTGCCAACCCAGGAGAGAGGAAATCAATTTCAGAAACAGGACAGTTGTCGGAATCCTATGTTACCGGGTCGGTCTGTGAAATTATTCTCAGGCTGGCTCCTGTTGCCCCTGAGATTCTGCCCAGATCAACCACTATTTACATTTTAATTTGATTTGAGAGGCCGATAGATTCTTAAAACACCATGAGACAGTCGCTCATCACATACTTTGTTTGCCACCAACCTCAGGCTTGGAGGTAGATTTTTTTTTTAAAGGCAGGATTTCTCTGTATTGTAGCTCTGATTGTCTGGAACTTACTGTGTATCTAAGGCTGGTCTCAAACACGCAGAGATCTGCCTGCTTCTGCTTCCCAGGAGCTGGGAAGTGGTCCTGAGTC
Source organism: Arvicola amphibius (assembly GCF_903992535.2). Lineage (NCBI taxonomy): Eukaryota > Metazoa > Chordata > Mammalia > Rodentia > Cricetidae > Arvicola > Arvicola amphibius. Next base: position 113,741,441 of record NC_052049.1, on the reverse strand, counting down.
CTCAGACTTTGCACTATGGACTAAACTTTGCTTCATTTCCCAGCTCCCTGCATTTCCTCAGGTCTCAGTTCCTAAGCCGGTACAGGTCCAGTCCTTGAGTTTGCAGAACACCGCATTATGTTTTGATGAAAGCCTCATTCTTTACTTCAGAAGAGGATAGACCAGGATCTATCGCCCCTACCAGGATGGAAACTCAGAGAGTTAAGTGAGCTGTATGGAGTCATATCATGGGGACCCACAAAGGGGAGATCAAGCCCCTGAGGGTTCACCATGTCCTTTCATGCAATGTTAACCTAGAAGTCTCCGTCCTGGTTGCATCCACACACACCCCCTGGATGAGTTTTGGGAAGAGTTCAGAAGAAGGCAGAAAACAGGAGGTGCATAAGGTATGGGGCAGGGGAGGGGAGTGGGGGTGTGGGGGTGGGCAGAGGCCAGTCCTTATGCGGTGGGGCTGGGGCAGGAGCGGGGACAATGAGGCAGGCTTTCTCCTTGGCTGGCTCCCTCCCTCTCCTCTTTGGTGATGGGAGCTCAGCTGCTGTTTCTGACAGTCCTCAAGTCACCGGGGAGGGAACGGTTGGCTATGAATACCCAGTGGAGAAGCGCAGCCCTGCGGGGAGAATGGGAAGAAACTGATGACAATGGCCCAGTTGTTGGAGGCTGAGGGGCTGACAGGGAGGCTCTGTGGTGCCCAAATGTGATTTGATTGAGGGTTTACTGTGCACCAGGCACTGGGAAGGAAGATACTGAATCCTTACAGAAGGGGAAACTGAGGTTTAGAGGAACCAATAGCTATGGTCGTCCAGCCAGTAAGTGAAGGTCAGAGTCCATCTCAGGAAACTTGCTGGCCCTGTGACATTGGGCAGAGGAAGAGGCTGGGGTGAGGGTTGGGGACAGGCAGAATAGGTGCCTGACACTAGTATGCCAGGGCTGTGGTGGAGGCTGACTTGGGGAAAACGAATTGGTCTTGAAATTGGGGAGCAAGGATGGCAAGTCTGCTCTCCCAGACAGGTGTTCTGCGGAGGGTCCAGGAAGTTTGCATACCTGTTGACACTTGAGAACTATTATGAAGCTCAATAACTCATCATAGGGCATGTAGCTCAGTCAGTTGAGCCTTGCATGTGTAGAGCCCTGGGCTCAATCCTCAGCACTGTATAAACTGGGCAGAGTGGTACAGGAGGCAGGAAAATCAGGGCCATCTTCAGTTAAATAGCGAGTCTGAGCCATGTGAGACACTGTTTCAACAACAACCCCCCAAAAGCAAAACCAATAAGCCTATCATGGTGCAGACCCAACCCTTAGAGGTTGTGACTTAATGGGTCGGGGTGGGGACACTCTCAGCTTGTTGGTCCTTACATGACCAGAGTGAAGAACCATAGGGCTGGATGCTTGGTTCTTCCCTTGCCTCAGACAGGAAGTCCCCAAAGCCACCAAAATTGGAAGCATGACCATAAAGTCAGTGCTCACTGCCACCGGGGGAGGACCTTAGCTTTGCAGTATTTCTGAGAATGCAACTACAGTCTCTGCAGATCTCTCCCAGGTCCTTCTGTGGAAAAGGATGGCTTAGGGAGATGAAATGGTCCAAGAAGTCCTCCTCTCTGCCCTCAGGTAGACTCAGCTCTCAGAGCTCTGTACGCCCACCCTGTCAGGGGAGAAAGGGTTCCTCTCTCTCTGGGGCTCTCAGAGCTTTTTGTTTTCCAAAAGGATTACAAGCAGGCTGAGAGGTGAGGGAGACTCCTTCCCCTCAAACCTAGTCTTTTCTCCTCCCTCCCTACAAAGCCTGCGTCCCCTCCGTGTTAACAAGCTCCCTGACAAGAACAGAACCTGCTTGGCGGTCTGAGATAAGCCACCACAAAGGGGCATCGTTGGCACGCTGGGAGGTGGGAACAGTTTCCACTCTGCCACTCAGCTCAGCCTCAGTGGCAGCCCAGCTCAGCAAGCTTCCCCTGGGACAGCTTGGGAGGGGGGTGGTGGTGGTGCCTTCTGCTGCCTGCTTTGTTTCCAGTTCTTAAAGAGCCAGGCCATGGCGTTGTTAATTTGATTGCACCCGCTCCGGCTTCTTGTCGCCCCTGATTAGGCAAGATCCACCTGAAGTGTGAGATTAGTTCAAATTGTGTGGCAGCAAGCAGCCCAGCCTTGGGGAACAGGCAGGAAGGAGCCTGGGGAGCTTGCAGGCCCCCAAGACTCCAGCTATCCACGGCCTAAGGATGCAGGCATTAGGGCTCTCACAGGAAGAGTGTGTACACATGGAAAAAGGGTGCTGAACTCTGGGTCCTTGAGAAGGGTGGGACCTTGTGGCCTCAAACTACAGGCCTGTCTCTGACGCATGGAAGGTGCAGCTGCTGCCCGCAGTCCCACCAGGCCTTCCTCTGTCCAGCTCTAAAATGGGGCAGTTACTTCTCTTGGCCACTGGCCAAGGTGTACAAGAGCAGAAGTAGGGTGGGGGATGGCCGGGCCCATTTTCCCCACTGAGAGTGCTGGAAAAGAGATAGTAATAATAATAGCTAACATTTATTGAATGCTTATTATGTGCATGCACCGTGGTTAATGCTTTCCACGAATTAGCTCATTAAACCCCTCCCCCCACAGCCCTAGGAGGCTTGAGGGGGGGTGGCAGTTGGCGGTTAAAGATGGCTTGGAATTGGCAGAATCCTTTTAGAAACATGAACGCTTTTCTTTGGCTACCAAGAGATAGTGTTCTGGGTCAATGCTGAGAAGACCCCAGAGCTAGAGTTGCAAGCTTTTTCTGGAAAGGGCCAAGTGGTTAGCGGTTGTGGGTCACTGCAGCGCCAAGGAGGCCAGAGACAGCATATAGGGAATGAATAAGGGGTGTGGCCTGGTACAGCAGGTGCTGGCCAGGTTGGACCCAAGCCAGATTTGAGGTGTAGTTCGCTGACCCCTGCTGTGGAGGTGTGAACTTGGGGCCCTTGCCTATGAGGGTGGGTTGGCTAAGAGACTGCTCATACTCAGCTCAAGACGGTTGATTGTGGAGTTCCAAGAAAGTTCCTAATGGTCATGCTGGAGCTGGCGCTAGGAAAGGACACACAGAGAAGATGACAGGACCCCACAGGGAAAGGCCATATGGCGATAGGGGCAGAAACTGGAACAATGCTTCCCCGAAGCCTCCTCTCTCCCTTTGCTTGCTCCTCAAGGTTGTACCCAGCACAATCCCTCCTGGAAGCCCTGGCTGGCTCTGTTGCTCACTCTGGGCTCTTCAGTCTTTGACCTGACTGAAGGCACGGCTGGCCGCTTTGTAGCCCACGCGGTTGCCGCATCTAAAGACTTGCAGCTGCTTTCTAACCAGTCTGTGATTCCTAGAGTTTGGGCTGGAGCCTTAGCCTTGGCTTCTCATCTTGAAGATCGCTGAGGTTTGGGTACAGCCGCAGTGTCTCTCTGGGGTTCGTGTGCTGAGACCAAGTTCCCACGGTGAGTGTCAGGAGGGTGGGAACTTAATGTGACTGTGGTGTTTATAGGCAGGCTCTGAGGTGGTCCTGAATAGACCACCAGGGTAAGCAGGGCTATGGAGTGAATTCGGATGGGGTTTTAAGCAGGTGAAGGGATACACACACACGTGTACACATTTGCATAAGCTCCCTCTTTCTTACATGCCTCACCCTGTCTTGGGCCTTTAGGTTCATGAGCTCAAATAAACTCTTTTTCTTAAAAGAGTTAGCCAGCCTGTGTGTTATATTGTTAGCAATAGAAAGTGGTAAATAGACCTTGGCACCGTGTTGGATGATGGGCTACTCAGCAAGTATGTGCTTGTGGCTTGCCTGATCTAACAGTGCATTCACTCGGAAGAGCTTGTGTCATGACTGGGCTCCCTTCCTGAGCCAAAGGTTGGAGGTGTTTCTTATCTCTCTGCCTACCTTTCTGTGTCTCCTTACTAATATACAGAGACCCATGTGCAGGATTCCTGGATCCTGGCTCTCATCTGAGCTGTCCTGAGTGACTCCTTGGAGCTGGGACCTATTTGGAAACTCTTCAGTGTGGTCATAGGAACTTCTGGGGCAGGGGAGTGAAAATATGTCACCTGTCTCCACCTCTGAGGAGTGAGTGGCCCAGGTGAGGCACCTGGAGATAAACAGGGAGCAGAAGTTGAAGGAGCCTGACCACGTCTCTTCTCTTTAGCAAAACCTCCCCTGTCTGCCCAGGACCTGGGTTCCCATGAGATGAAAGATGTGGGGTTGTGTCAGAGACTTCTTTGCACCAAGTCCCCTAGGGGGCTAGGCCTGGAGATGTGACATAGAGTGCTCCTGTTCCAGTGACCCTATTAGTGTCACAAGGTCAGACAGCTGTCCTACATTTTGTTGGGTGAGAGATATTTTATATTTTCCCACCCTCCCTGAAACATCCAGGCTATGGCTTCTGAAAGGCAGGGCCATGCTTAGGGGGTGAGAGAAAGTGAGTGGTGTTGATCCCCCAAGTCTCAGTTTACCCAGGGCAGGTGTCCTGGCCAGGCCCTTCCTGATCTCTGGGTGCCTCTTTTGTCTTCCCAGACTCCCAGGAGCTTGGCTGACTCCCTGCTCGGCTGTGAAGAAGGCCTAGAGGTGGAAAGAAGTTACAGTCCTCACTTCTGCTTGATGAAGCATGAGACACCATGTTGCTTCTTACTCTATGAAGTCCGGAAATCAATAAGGCCGGAGAGGCCACTGGCTAATCATCACCATGGAAATCATCACTCCCTCCCTCTCCACCAGCATTCAGAGAGTCCTCTACCCTTGCCTGCCGAGCAGACTCGCTGGTTTGGTACAGGGCACCCTGAGACTGGGTAGCGAGGATGACCACTGGCCATTACCTAAGAGGAGAAAGAGTCAGTCACAACCTTCAAATTCCACAACTGTGTTTGTACGTGGGGGTGGTGGCCTTGAATCCTGCCCACCACTCAGCTTTCTGTCTCTTCTTCCCACTGCTTGTAGATCCAGTAGAGGGTTTGCCCTACCCCTTCAGCTTCTCAGGAGCTCATAGGGTCAAGGAAAAAATCTGGGAGGCCATCAGTGATGCCAGCTGGATCAGATTTGCAAGCAGGGGCCCCTCCATTCCCAGCACAGAGTGCCAGAGACGGTAGAGGCCTGGAATGTGCTAGGTGCCAGGGTTTCAATTCAATACAGGGAGGACAGATGAGCTCTGGACCCCAAGCGGCTCAGAGATAAGGGAGAATCAGGCCCCACCACCAGGAGATACACCAGAGAATGTGGGGGCACTCTGTTGCTAGACTTCTTTGTGCCTCAGTTTACCAACTGTTCCCAGCAGAGATCACATGTGTGATATCCCAATCTGTGTGTCCTGGCATCATCTACATGAACTGCAAATGGTTCATTCAAGTCGAGAGTCCAAGCAAGGGAGGAGAGACTCCAAAAAGAGGTATTGGGGGACTAGAAAGATGGCCCAGGGGTTAAGAGCACTAGCTGATCTTTCTGAGGACCTGGCACCCACATCGTGGCTCACAGTTGTCTGTAACTCCAGTGGATCCAACATCCTCTTCTGGTCTCTGTAGGTATCAGGCACACAAGTGATGCACAGACATACATGCAGGCAAAATATCCATACATACAAAATAAAAATAAAATAAAATAAAAGCCCTGGGCAGCTAGGAGGCAGGTATGTATGAGTCTGAAGCAGAAGTATGGTCAGGACGGGGGGTTGTGGTCTCTGGATGGTCATTTCCTTTGGTTCATTGACTCCTATCCCTGTGGCGGGGGGGGGGGCAGTAGTTCCATCACCAGGTCTAAGGAGACACCTTTCTGTCTGATGAGAGTTGTTTTCATTGGGCGATGGATCAGGGAACATAGAGTTGACTATGCTTCCTTAGGTTCTACATCCTGATCTCAGTGCCAGTGGTCAGCTATGCAGGGAAGCTGATCCCCTGCAGCTCAAAGGCTTCCTTGGGGTTAGGCTGGCTCCCTCCATCCACCTTCCTCCTTCAGGGTCCAGTTCCTTCCATCTGCCTTCCTGTGATGCAGGTGTGTGGGAACTGAGGGCCCTTTGGAACTCATTTTAATTGACCTGACATTTTGCTAAACAAACAAATCAAAACTCAAACCAAACAAAGAGCCCTTCTGGGTTTAATTGGCCATGGGCTTTGTCTGTGGCCGTCACTGAAGGCTTTCAGTGGAGGGGAACCTAGGACAGGAAGAGCACTATCTAATAAAGATGGGGGACATCAGAGTCCTGGAGGGGGGAATGCCATGAGATGGTGGCATCAAAACACAGCTAGTCCCCTCCACCCCCAGCGAAGCAGTTTGACTTTGTACCTGCCTCTCACTGAATAATTAATTCTCTTTGAAGATGATTTCTTTTACTCTGTATATCAGGTGGAGCAGGAATTGCCTCCCCCTCCTTTTGGTCATATTCTCTCTCTCTCTCTCTCTCTCTCTCTCTCTCTCTCTCTCTCTCTCTCTCTCCTCTGTCTCTCTCTGTCTCTCTGCCTCTCTGTCTCTCTGTCTCTCTCAAAGGGGAGATTAAAGGTAGCTCTGTGGACGTGGTATTTTCTTCTGCTAATTACATTTATCTTCAGTCAAGTCCTGGGAGGCAGCAGCCTGGCGCTCTGAGAAGACTCCACAGGCTGCTGGAACCATAGCTTGTGGGGCTAGAGTTGGCATGGCCCAGCTAAGGGCTGGATTTTTCTAGTTTGAGTGAATTCTTATTTTATGGGTGAGGAAATCATGACCCGGAGGAAGGAAGGGGTGGCTGCTGGTCTCAGCTGTGGACACAGCAGTGTGACCCAGTGATGTTGACCCACTCTCTCAGGATCTTTGGAAAGGTACCATTGCCAGTTCTCCCAAGGAGGATGTGGGGAGAGAATCGAAGAGCACCACAGATGAAGGGGTAGGACTGGGCCCAGGGACTCAAGAGCTGATCCATGCCAAGACTTGGGAGTCAAAGACAACTCAGGAATTATCTTCTAGGATACCCAAGGACTTGGACAAGCCCAAAACCCCAAACGCTCTGGCTGGGGTGGATGGTTTTAGGTGTCACCTGGACTGTGTTATGGAATCCCCAGGGACTGGACAGAGGTCTCACAGAGGAAATGGTGTATGGGCTGTCATACATGTATGAGAAGGCTCACTCTCAGGCGAGTGCTGTCCAGTCAGATGGGAACCAAGATGACCAAAAGGCAAAGGATATCAAGTTCCCTCTCTTAGAGGAGGGTCTTGCTTCTTCTATTGCCTTTGGACACCAGATCTCCGATTCTCCGGTCTAGCCTTGGACAGAGTCATGCCTCTCTGGACTCTTCTCTGAGCCCATTGGTCTTGACTGAGCCATGTTACCAGCAGGGTCTGTTTACAGATACCTGGTTGTGGACTTCACATTATTATATATATATTCCAGTTCTCCTCAGAAATCCTCTTACCCATCCATCATCTATCTACACACCTGCCATCTACCCCCCCCCCCCCGGAACAGGAGCTCTCTGTCTCACTGAAACCTCACTAGCGAGAAAAAGAACACAAGTCCCCCAACTCATAACAGGGTGACCCCTGGAGGAACTTATGGTAGGTTGGAAGTATCCTGAGTTAAAACTTGTGGATACACTTGCCTAGTGTGTCTGGCGGAGGCTGGAGGGGAGGGAAGGCAGGAGAATAAAATACAGTACGCTATGGCGTAGGAGCTATCCCACGAGCTTTCTACCTTAATGCACAGTAGACAAGTTTGTCTCTTGTTTGTCTTCATGACTATGTGGCCAAGTGGGAGTTTCTGTAACTTCTGTTGCCTAGCATTGGGAAGGAGTACTAGACCTTAATATTATTAGCCTGGGAGAGGGGCAAAGTTTGAATTTTGGGGTATAGTCGTTACTGACTGCATACTACTTTCGCCTCATGGTAAAAACTGAAAATTGTGAAGTTGGAGGCCTTCTGTAACTGTTAGCTTACAGAAGAGGAGGACATAGGCTCACAGAGGTCACTGTTCATAATCTTATAGCTCTCAAGTAGCAGAGCTGGGATTTGAACTCAGGGGTGTCTACTCTCCCGGTCATGAAACACGTAGCACCTGTCAGTACTGTTAGGTCAGTGGCGTGAATGTCCCCTCAGCAAGGCCCAGCCTAAAGGTGCAGTTTGCCCTGGATGACCCCTTAGGATATGCTTTACCCTTTGATACACTTCTTTGTTTCTTCTGCTTGGGGACAGTGTGCACAGAGGTCAGCTAGCCCTCTGAATGCTTCGGTCTGATACCATGGAGCTGAATCAAGTCAAATATTTACTAAAAGTGGGAGACACCAAGGTGAGCCTTGAAATGGGCTTGGGGTGGCAGCCTCTGCAAGTGGGTCAGGGAGAATGATGGTGACACTGGCACATTTAGAATGTGCTAAGAGGTGTCTGGGCTTCCTCCAGCCATGTCACTGTGTGTGCATGAGTGTGTGTGTGTGTGTGTGTGTGCGAGAGAGAGAGAGAGAGAGAGAGAGAGAGAGAGAGAGAGAGAGAGAGAGAAAACATTCTAATACCCCTAGAACCTTCTTTGGACTGGTTCAGTCAACACAGAATATTATTGTCCTCAGAAGTGAGGTGACTCATCTCAAGTCCAGCCTGACATGAACCAGGTCTCCTCCCACACTATCTTCCAAACACTGTGCCCTTCACGGCTCTGTCCCCTCACATCTACGGAAATCCACGTGCCAGAGGGGGAGCCTCACAGGCACGGTGGACCCCAGTGTTGAGGAGAGCTGGGCCTTCTGCTGACAGCGAGGAGACTGTCAGTGATGAACGGGCAAGGACAGGTCCAGAGGAGCTGCTCTTCCCCTTGTGGTTCTCCCTGGCTGAGGGATGTAGATTGATTGTCTGGCTTTATTAAGGACAAAGTGCTTTTTGATGGTGGGAGGGAGGCTGCTTTTAGCACGGGGATTCCAATGACCGGCAGGCAGAGGCTCCCTCAGCATCGATCTCCTGGCAGGGCTTCCCCGTCTGGATAAAAGCCCAGGGTTGTTCATGGAGGGAACTCTCAGAAGGTGTGGAGTGGACTGTACATGGGCTCTGCAGCTCTTACTAGCTACCCTAGAGGGATGCTGGAAAGAGGGCCACTGCTGGCCACATCTGTGCCCGATCAGGACCACCCTGGCTGCCTGACATACACGAAGGACTGGACACAGACTGTGCCGTGGGCCATCACATAGTCTTTATAGATAGGGAAAATGTGGTTTAAGAAGGACATCTGTGTCCCGTAGTAGTGATATCATGGTTACCAGAATCACATTTGGCTGGTGGACACCAAAACTTAGGTTGTCTTCTCCACCTTCCGAAGTCCATTTCCTGACCCGGGATCTCAGGAACCCTTGCCCTGATGTGGTTCTTGGGGACCCATGACAAAGGGTCCTAAACCCACATAGGAGTAAGGTTCACCGGGCATGAATGGCTACTGTGGTACCTAATGGAACCCGGGGACGGGAGAAAACAGCGGCTTCAGGGCCATCCAGGTGGCTCTGGCTAGGGAATTGGGAGGCCATTCCCCGAGGAGTCAGAGTTACAGAGCTGTGCTGTCCCCAGGCGTCTCCACTCCCACTCAGTTGCTGTATTAGTCAAAACGGAAGACTAGAGCACAAGAGACAAAATGACCTTCCCTAGGTCACGCAGATCATTAGCTAGACTGGGACTGGGGATCCAGTTTTCCAACCTACACGGTGGACCTGTATCTTCCTTCTGAGTCTGTAAACAGGCTGTACATAGCTGAATATGCACCAAGGGACAGAAAGGGGTTGTTTGATTTAGGTATTGAGATTGAATTACCAGATGATAATGATCCGAAACATTACCAGACAGCTATCAGAACCCACATCCTTGTCGTAAGACAAGGCAGAGTGTGCCTCTGTTTTGAATAAACCTCCAGGAGGCTCCCAAGCTCACCTCTGAGCAACCTTGCTCTTTCGGAACAGAAAAGCAGCATCCCAGGGGGAGGATGGATGAGCATCGGGGAGAGCCAAGACTGGTCTTGGCGAGCCTTGGAAGATCTGGAGCAGTGGGGTGGGGGCAATACTCACTCTTGACGGTGAGGAACATGGCCTTGCTGATGTCGGTGCCCACACCGTTGCTGGCCTGGCAGAGGTAGTAGCCAATGTCCTCTTCCAGGACGTGGCGTATCAGCAGGGAGCTGTTGGGCAGGATCTGGATGCGGCCAGTGAGGGGCACTGGGTGATATTGCTGGGGGTTCCCGCTTCCTGAAAGGAGGGGAGGCAGCAGTTAGAGGGGTGTTGGGAGTGGGTGTAACCTAGTACTTTAGGAGAGGCCTGATAAAGCCCTCTTGCCCACCCGAGGGCATTTCATGACAGAGTTACACCATCTCACAGAACTGGCACCTTGCAGCTCCTACTGCACAATGTGAAATACCTCCTGGCCTGGACCTGCCTCTGAGGCACAGAAATGACTGGGGCAGTACCTCAGGCAGAGCCCACTTTGTTACTGAACTCGCTGGAATGAATTCCTTGGTCAACTTGGCAATGGGCCAGGAGAAGATTGAGTTCTCATATGACAATTGCCTGGTCACATGCAGTCAGGCCCAGGGAATAAGCCACCTGTCTTCCACAGGGGGTCTTGGGTACCCCTCCAATACCAACATTAGTCATGGATGGTCCATCTTGTGGTGTCTAGTTGGATACCAAATGTATCCTTGTGATGAGGCTGGGCTGGGAGAGGACCAATATCTCACACTAGATAGGACCCTAGGATGGGCAGGGCAGGGTGGAGAAAGCAATACAAACTAGCTTTTGGGAGGCAGGAGGTTAAGTGGTAGGAATGAGAGGAGCTTTAGGGGCTGTGGATGTTGCTCAGTGATGGAAGACTTGCCTGTCATGCATGAGGCCCTTGGTTTGATCCTCAGCATCACAAAAAGCAAACTTTTAGGAAATTTGGATTCAGCATCATGTTGTCCCTCAGCCTGGCATGGCTGAGAATGACTTCTAGATCATTGGATGTAGGGGATCCCCAAGTTCAGAGTTCACTACTCTCAGGGCTGAAAGTTGCATGGGAGAACAGGTCCCAGACCCATCCGAGCAGCCTTCTGGTCCCCCCCTGCTCCTCCTCTCACCTTTGGCATGCTTCCACATGACCTTTGGTGGTGGGTAGCCATCTACTGAGCAGTTGAGCACCCCAGCTTTGCCATAGATGCCATCTTGGTTGTTGGGCTGCACCACAAATCGAGGGGGCACTGTGGAAAGAAGGAGAGCAAGGAGAAAAAGAGGATGTCAGTTTCTGATGGGTCCCCTAAGTCAGGGGGCCTCTTCTAGCAGAATCAGGCCTTCTTGGATCATTACATCGTTGGGAGCAGTCAGCCTGTGAAGCCACAAAAAAATGGAGAGCTCTCGCAAGAACCACAGTGGGAACTCAGAGTCTGGAGTCCCAAATCTGCCTGTGCCCACAGCTGACCAAGTAAGGATGCCTCCACTCCAGGTCTGAAAGGAAAAGGCTGAAGTATCTCTGTCTCTAAGAATCCAGCCAGAACCACCTTACCAAGAGTCTATAATTCCAACTGGAACTCTAGAAAGATGCTCTTAGTCCCCCACCCCTTCTGAGGGCTGGCCTGACCCGCTCACCACGCACGATGAGCTGGCGCTCCCGGCTCACAGTGGCCGCTGCGTTGCTGGCGATGCAAGTGTAGTTGCCGTTGTGCTTGAGGGAGACGCTGGAGATCTGCAGGGAGCTCATGAACTCCTTGCTCTCGATGGTCACGCCTGAGCCCGAGATGATCACCTGTCCGTCCTTTCTCCAGGTGATCCGGATGGGCATGTCCCCCGAGGACACCACACAGGGGATGTAGAGCAGCTGGCCGATGGAGGCAGGCGGGAACTCAAAGGGTTGGATCAGAGGGGGCACTGGAGGGACAAGGGGATTACGGTCAAGTGCCACTCACCCACCCTGGTCCCTGTCTGGAGGGGGGCAGTCTGACTTTCACTGACCGTGGGGCAGGCCTGCAATCCATCTCCCCAGGTCTTGCCCACCTGCATACCTAGACCATGGCTCGGGGTCTCTCTCTTAACCTGCCCAACTCTCAGATTGGGCCTTTCATTTGCCTCATGAGCTTCCTGACCCACTGCTTAGCCTGTGTATAAATTCTCATCTTGGCATCCATCTCCTGGCCTTTTGGGGGCCTGTGATAGAGATGAGATGTACAGCAGAGGTGAGGAAGGCCTGTGCAGATTCTCGCCCGTCCCTCTCCATGAGCACTTGCCTGAAGCAGGTGTCTCCAGATGATATCGTCTCATTAACTTGCCCCTCTCCATGGCCATTAGCATGTAGAAACTTTACATATGCAAAGGAATCTCACTGAATCCTTCTACCAGCTGCGGACCTGGAGCTTGATGGTCCCGTTTTACAGATGGAAAGACTGAGGTTCAGAAGCACCGTGACTGAGACAGGCTATGCGAGGTGGCCTGAAACCTGATCTATCTGCTTTCCAAGTCAGGGCTCTTTTCATTAAGCGGCATAGCTGCCCCTTGAGAAAAACCACAAACGTACACACGGCAGGCCCTTTTGTCTCCCAAGGCGTGCTAAAACAGAAAACCTGTTCTCTCTCGGGCGGCCACGCGGATGGCTCCTTGGGTAGAACTAACTCTCTGCACCCAGCTGCCCTCATCTCGGGCCCTGGGTGGTGGTGGTGGTGGGGCCTGTCTGCAGCCTGAGTCGCTGTGAGATGGATCCTCCTCTCTCAGTGCTGGCGAGAACATCAGCCATTATCTTTATGATAACTCAATTAGGCGGCAGCAACTTCCCCAGCTCATGGGGGGGGGGGGGGGGGGGGGGAGAGTGAAGGAGACAGACAATTAGCTTAACAAGGATGAGCATGAGTAGATGAGGTCTCCTTTCTGGAGTCGAATAATTAAATTGCAAGGCTGCCCACGGTCTCCAGCCTTCTCCCAGGCTCCAGCCCGCCCCTCTTTGGAAGCTAGTGATGCTATTTCACTTCAGGCCTGTCCAGAGACACAGCCACAGCGGTGTGCACGGCAGGCCTCGCAGACACACGGACTTCCAGGGTTCAGAAGGAAGCAGCCAGATGTGTACATAGATCCTCTGGATCTGAGGTGGGGTAGGGTGGTGGTGTTTCTTGACCAAGAGCTGCTGGTCTGGAGAATGTGGCAGTTAGGAGGGGTACTGCTTCCATGACTCCCATCAGGGGCTCAGCTGGCCTTCAAATGCTACCTCACCCTGCCCTCCACTCCAACTAGAAGTCTAGCATCATGATTTTCCATGCCTGAGCCTTGCTCAGGGGGCATGCCTGGCATGCCCTTACCCACCACTATGAGCTCCCCATTCACTAACCAGCACTCACCCATCTGATTCCAGACCTGCTTTGGCTTTGGCCAGGTCTTAGACCTCAGCCAGATATCCTAGGGTTCTGGCCATTGGTCAGATTGATACATCCCTGTCACTGGCGGTGGTGGGGTATTGTCCCTGGTCCTGAGGGAGGCTGTCCCGGGCCATGGATATCTCTATATACATTTCTCTGAAATTCCGGCTCTGACAATGGCCCAATGCCCTTTAGTAAGAGTTCCTAGAGAAACTGCTCTCCTTAGGTCATTGTGAACTCCCTTGCGTGTGTGTGTGTGTGTGTGTGTGTGTGTGAGAGAGAGAGAGAGAGAGAGAGAGAGAGAGAGAGAGAGAGACAGAGACAGAGACAGAGAGAGAAAGAGTAGGTCACACCTAGGCCTCTAGGCCTCCTTCTGTTTTTTTTTCTTGACACAATTGCTTCAAGAATCCAGTGCAGATCCAACTGCTGCCATATCCCTGAGGCTCGGAGCTAGAACTTGCATAATAGGAGCATTTACTGCATAATATTGTAGGTGCCCCATAAATGCTCATTAGATATGTAAATAAGTAATATGTCTGCATATCACTTCTCAGGGTGACCTCATGGGGTCTCCTGTGTGCTGGACCAGGGGTGGGGTAGACATAAAGTAGGGGTCCAGAGAGACTAAGAGGAGCCCCAACATCTCTCCCTGTGCTGCTGTCCTGTGACTATGTCCAGAGCTCCTCCTTGGCCCTCCCTAGCTAGGGCCAGGCCTTTTCTGTTGTAGCACTAATGTAGCTCTCGGGACCGAGGAACATCTGGACTGTGAGCAGGGCTTTATGACGGTGGTGAACTCCAGGGCCCGTAGGGTAGGACATGGGGCCATGGCCTGGGTAGTCTGAGTCCATTTCCAGGAGAGGCAGAGCAACAAGGCAGAGAGAGTGACACTGAGTGAATAGCTTTTGCTCAGCAGGGGAGACCGTCTTTCTCAGTCAGGAAGGATTTACAGAGCCGGGTAAGTTTCTAAGGCAGGTTAATTCATTAACTAGCCAGTTCATGGAATATTTATGAAATGTCTGCCCTGCGAAGGCATTGCCGCTGTGTGGACAAGGGAAGCAGTAACCTGCTTGAGTTGTAGGTGGAGAGCTTTGGGAGAGGTTAGACACCGTCCTTCACGATTACTGGGCCAGTGCCCTCTGGACACAGACACAGGACTCAGCAGAGGCAGGTGTCCTCAGGAAGTGACCCCAGCCTCAGGGAGCCCTGGCATTTGAAGTGACACACATGCGTACAAAATAATACACGTGATGAGGGAAGGGGACCAGGCTGAGCCACAGGACAGAGACCACGGAGGACTGTCTTTCCTTTCTAGTCGGTAGAATGGCGTGGAAGATCTCTTGAGAGGCCACTGAAAAGCAGCAGCCGGCACCCATGCTGTGTTAGTCATATAGGTAGGATGGTCCAGAGCTCTTTGACGTCCTATGTGGCATATGACCGGTCGGTGCTAAGAACTGCCAACAGTTGCGGGGACAGAGTAGAGCCCTCCTTCTGAGCTTCAGGGGCACAGCTTTCCTGGTGTGGGTGCTCCTCTAAGTAATCCCTTACCTAATGCTTCTGTAAATAATCCCAATAAACCGCCGCTTCACTGAGCTAGACTTGAGTGTAATAATTTCTTTGACCAGTTAGTACCCCACCTGGGGTGAGCAGACCTTTGCTCATTTCTGCTAAGGAAAAGCCGCACAATCCCTCTGCAGACTGTGGAAGGGCCAGGGCTGCTTGGGGCAGGGACTCTGCAGCTCATTCAGGGAACCCTCAGAGATAACCTTGGGGGAGAAAAAACACTAGGGTTCCTGGCTGCTGTATAGGCTGGTTAACCCCAAAACGAGCACTGTGGGCAAGGGGATTCTCAGTAGTAATGGGATATTTGATAAAACAAAAACAAAAAACACCACATGATTTTTTTAGGCTTTGGATTCCAGGAGAGGAAGACCCATCATTTAGCTACATTGTCTCTAAGTTCAGGGTCCTACGCTGTATACCATCTTCCCCCATACTCGGGAAACAATTTTTAGAAGTTGGGGGGGGGTCCCTGACCACCTGCTTTAATCAGTGTCAACTACAGTTCCAAGCTTGTGCCCCGTGTCCCTACACTTCTGCAGTAGCTGGCCTGGAGTGTCACCTAGCCAGCGACTTCTTTCCTGGAGCAAGATACCACACCAGTGTAGGGGCCAGAGGCCAGAGTCTTGACAAAGACGCAGAAATCGTGGCCAGTATGCAGCATCTGGCTGCCGTAAAGCCTTTATAGACACTTGTTTGGAAGTGTCACGGTGCTGACCACCAGCCCAGCCCATAAATGCTTTATGGGGTCTCTTATTATCTGTCTTTGAGGCTGAGCCTTTTATTTACTGCACCTGCTAGCAGAGTGTGCACTGTGGGAAGGCAGAGCCTCTCTGTCCACACAGCACGGACACAAGGAAGATCTATGTCTGGGGCTGGGACAATTGAAGTCTAGACTCTGTTGCTCCCTCAAGTGACCATGGGCAAGTGGCTTGTCACAACCACCTGGCCTCTGAGCCTTGGCTTTTTACTCTGTAAAATGGAGGGGTTTCAGGTCTGGCGAGACGGCTAAGAGTACTTGCCACACAAACATGAAGGTTTGAGAGAGGATCTCAGTAACTGGGAGTGGGGGTGGGGAGTCCTGTGTGGTGGTACTTGTCCACAACCCCAGTGCTCCTGTGGGCAGACGGGAAGATCACGGGGGCTGTGACTATGAGCTCAGCTCAGGTTCAGCAAGAAGTCCTGTCCTAGGGAAGAAGGTGACAGATCAGGACTCCACACGCATGTACAGCACATGTGCCCATACATATAACAGTCTCTCTCTCTCTCTCTCTCTCTCTCTCTCTCTCTCTCTCTCTCTCTCTCTCTCTCTTTCTCTTTCTCTCTCCCTCTCTCTCTCTCTCCCACACACACAAAATGGTGGAGGTAGGCCAATTAATTTCACAGCTGTTTCAATAAATATAATTTTTTAAAAAAATAAGCACAATTTTTCTTCAGTTTTTTTCACAACTATCCCTTCTTGGGAAGGCTTTCCCTGACCACAAGGTCCCCCACCCCTTGGCCCTCTTATCCAGTCCTGACTTAGATTTAACATTACACATTGTACACACCGTCTGTTTACTCATGGAGGGTGGGGAGTTTTGTGTTTTGAACACACCTGTGTTGGCAAAACAGAAAGAGTGCCAGGAACACAGTAGGTGCACAGCCACCCACCGGGTGAATAAGCCTGGGGTCAATGCTTCCCCATCCTTATCGCCTGCGCCACCACCAGCCCTATCTGTCCCAGAAGGCAGTTGCTTGCTCTATGTTCCCAAGGAAACTTGGCTGCAAGCAGAGCCTTTTCTAGAGGTTGTCATGGTAGAACTAGGCAGTTCTCCTCCCATGGAGCCCGTGGTGCCCCCTGCCTGCGGCTATCCGCAGGGCTTCTTTCAAATCATCTCCACCAGTAGCAGGCATTTGGGGGAGTGGGTCGCCTAAATCTTCAGATCACAGAGCCTCCCATCCCCAGCCACTCGTGGGCGTGGGAGAGGGCTTCCCACAGGAGCCCCCTCCAGCTATGTCTGAAGCTATGCACTGAGTAGACAGGGACATATGTGTGTGGGTCTGGGGTAGGAGCATTTGAGGAGAAGAGTGTCTGTGTGGGAGCGAGTCCCCTCTTCTGCTAGCTTGCTCTATGGGGACTCGATCCAGTCAGAGCATGCCTCCTGCCTTCACTCTTCCTGCAGGGGCTCCTGGAGAGTCAGAGGTGGGGATGGAGACATTTTCCCACAGAACCATGCCAAGAGGTCTGGTTGTAGGCCCTGCTCCTGGTTAATAAAACGTTCAGTCTTTGTACCGAAAGACCTTTTCATGACACCTTATTTTTTAGGTACAGAGGCCCCAAAAGTCACCATCTAGGTTGGATCTGTGTGCACTCCTTTTAGCATCCTGCCAGGGATCTTTCCAGAAGTTCAGAGACAAGGGCTGCCTCCGGAAACTGGGTCCCCTTGCCTTTCGGTGCCGTGTGTACCAAGCCCAGGAAGTTCTCGGTTCATCCTCGTCTCCCTCCCTCTTCTGCTCCTCCTGCCTCACTGTGCCTGGCAGGAGCTCTTGAGAAATGTTTCATAGAACCACCCATAGCTGCCTTTCACGGGTCAGGGATGTTGTGTTGCAGGAGGAAGCATTTGTGCACACAAAACTGCTCACATGCGTGTACATGAAGCTGCCCCAGAATGAATGGGCTGGTGTGCTACTTTTGACCCTTGATTGTGCGTGTAGTTTGTACATGTGTGTGCACACCCCACACATCTCTGCACACATGCATGTTTGCTTGTCGGGTATGTTCTGATCTTGGCTCACTGATTGAAAATTTCATTAGCAGACAAGCAGTCCCCAGAAGGACTGGAGTCAGCAGTTACTTTTCCAGCTCACAAAGCAGCATGGATTTGGCCGCACCTGGTCCACCAGTCTTTGCCCCACAGAGAAGCGGGGATTGGGGAGGGGCCTTAACATACTATTGCAGGCTTCCACGGCCCACCCTTTTCTGTTCTCTGTCCCAATCTGATCCCCTAACATGATGCACTTTCCAATGTCCAGTAGCCATGGGGTTTGGAGTGTTACCCCTGCCTCCACTCCTTCCTCCCTGGAGTCAGGGCCCCTTGCCATACCCAGGGGCACCTCCTCCTCCCCCCCTCCTTTGGGAGCTCTTGGAAGAGCACAGCCGCTAATCAAGCAGCGTGATCATAATCAGCTTTGATGGGCTCTTCTGCAAAAAGTGCATTCTAATGAGGTGGGGGAGCTGAGCCGAGAGGGTGGGGGTGGAGGAACCAAGCTTTCAGAGTGGTGGGGGAACTGGCTTCCAGACCCTTATAGGAGTGGCTAGTCTGGAGAGGAAACAGGGGCCCCTTCCCTTCCTATGGTTGCACATTGGCATTTTTTTCAGACCCTGATGAGGGGGAGCAGGAAGGTTTTCACACAAGCCTTTATTATACACAGATAGACACACAGATATACACACAGATAGACAGTCAGATACACACAAATAGACACACAGACATAGGTACTCAGACAGAAATACAGACACATAGATCCACACATTCACAGACAGACAATTGTGTACACACCAGATGTACAGACACAGACAGACACATAGACAGAGACATAAACATATAAACAGTCAGACAGACCTATAGATACACAGGCACATACAATACAGATACACAGAGACAGACACACAGGTGCATACAATACAGATATACAGAGACAGACACACAGGCACACACAATACAGAGACACACACGCAAAGTCACGTGCTCATACACTCTCCGCACCTCTCCGTGGGCTGGGAGATATTGTCACGCTGTACTATCACTATAGGCCCAGTGAGTCGCTGAGCCTGAATGCATCAGATTCAATTCATTAGGACTGATCGCTCCCTGAATGGGGCTGAATAATTGATGAGCAGAGAGCAGCTTTCAGGATGTTCCGAGTACTCTGAGGCTTGCTGGAGCCTTGTTATTATTGTTGTTTTTTTTTTCTTTTAGCTGACAAACCCGGCCAAATGCTTGCTGGAGCACTGGGCACAGGGAGCAGAGCAGAGGTTAGATGTTTTAATATGTGATGTTTACACTGTACGCTCTCGGCCCATTGCTTGTAACAGAAATGGATACAGGCTTCTGTGATGCCCAGTGGGGTGGAAGCAGGGCAGGCGGAGCCGTGCCACATCATTACCAAGTCCATTTTCCCAGGTATGGAATGGGGTTGCGGTGCTAGTGTGTGGGCCCAGGGGCTGCCCAGAAAGGGCATTAGGTAGGGAACACACTGGCATTGCGGCAGCCTGAAGCAGGGGGATGTCACTGCTAATGTGTACCCCAGCTCTTTTTCTCAGACCTGAAAGAGCTACAAAGCCCCCTGTTTTTGGAGCTCACAGTGTGGCTTCCCGTAAGGTACTCCAAGCCAGACTAATGTCTGAGATTCAGTTCAACAAACATGGGCTGTCTGGCGCTGTGACAGGTGGCAGGGTGGGTACACAGGATGCATGTGACCCAGCCCCGAGAGCTGCTCAGGGCGAGTCAGATGATTAAAAGATAAGAAGCAGAGGGAGGAGGGCTTCCTTCACCTTTCACTGCGGCTGTTGGGTTCCTGGACTTTCCCATCTGGGAGGTCATTGTCATCACACATTGAGGGGCCACCATCAAATACAGCATGTGTTCCCCCAAACACATTCCCCCCAGACAGTCCTTCCTATGGGCATGTGCAATGCTGCTTTCAGGGTCAGAGCTGAAAAGACTCCAGGTCCGAGACCTTCAAGGGCTCCCCATGTGTTGGGCCTTCTTGGTCCTAGGCTGTGTTCCTCCCCCAGACCCTGGCCTCTGCCTTGCTTTCCCTTCCTGGTTAATTGTCCCTCCCTCTCTTCTCTACTTGGTATGGGGAAGAGGTCTTTCCAGCTTCCCCTGTTTCTCCTGAGGGAATGATATCTGCAGAAGAGATGCCCCGAAGTTACAGGGGCCCCTCCTTGGTCTCAAGGGCATTGGCTTCCTCTGTGGCCCTCCAAATACCACAGGTCGCCTCTGTTCCTGAGGTGGAAGCTGGAGCCGATTCTAGGTTCCCAGACCGTCCTCCTTGGGTCTGCATCCTCCTCTGGTATTTCCTGGTCAGGCCCAGCAGAATCCACTTCCTCTGTTCCTAGAACGCACAGGACCCTCATCCCAGGCACTCTCTAGATAACTGCCGTGCCTGTGAATCCCAGAGGATGTATTTGGGGTTCTCATAACTTACACCATCCCAGAGCCAAGGGAGCAGAAGCCTCTGAATCATTCCTTTAAAATCAATGTACCTGAAGACTTAGGGGATGGCCTCTGAGGGGGTACCATAGACACATAGCACCCACCCAGATCCCTGCTCCAGTCACCCATCAGGTGAACAAGAGAGCCTTGAGTAGGTTGGTGACAGAGCTCCAGGTCTCAGGGAGCTAGCAGATAGTCTTTCCCATGTCACCACGGAGGCTGTAAGTGTTCCTGCTGGGTGGTTAGTGTGTTTCCTCTACCCTGGCCTCCTGCTGCTGCTCTCCAGGGTGGCCCTACTGTTGAGTACCTTGTGGCTCTTTCCTGACATCAGTCACCCAGGGTAGGCCATCATCCCTTAGCTGAACCTTTGCCCAGAAAACATGCAGCCTTTCCTTGTCTACAACTGAGCTTTCAAACCCCTGGGGTCAGTGCTGTTTTTCTTCCTTCCTTCAGCTTTTAGCCTTGTAACCATCACAACACCCAGCTCTGTCACCTTTCTCCCAAAGGTCAAGCCCATTTGGTCTTCCTTGGGCTTCTACTCATTGGCGATTGCCTTCTGCTGGACACCTGTACCAACAACCCCGGGAGGCAGGCAGGCAACGTTTCAAGGTGGGGAGGGCCTTACCTTTGACGGCAACATGGACGCTCTGGCTGATGGAAAGCTGCGGCTGGATAAGAACACTGCACAGATACTCGCCCTCATCCATGCCTTTCTGCACGTCGGTCAGCTTGAGAGTCCCGTTCTCGAACACCACCTGGCGGTGGTTATCTGGCAGCAGCAGGGCGTCCTTGTACCATTTGATGGAGTAGTAGGGGTAGCCAATGACCCTGCAGTTGATGAGTGTGTCCCGCCCAGCGACGGCGGTGATGTTCCTCATTGTCCGGATGCTGGGGGGTCCTGGGGAGTTTGGGGGAAAGTGGAGAGGAGGGGCAGGTGGCACCATGAGCCAGTGCCATTTTGTGGTGGGGCTCTTCTCTCTTGCTTGGTCCCTGAGCCTTACCCCTGGGGCTAGAAACTGGGTGAGGGCAGAGGGAGGACTCTCCCTCAGCCTAGTTCAGAGATTGCTGGGATTGGGGTCACCCATGTGACCCCAGAGCTCACTGTTGTCATTGTGAAATAGTTACAAACAGGCATGAGCCACACATTCCTATCACAAGAATCCAGTCCCTTGTGGGACTGGATGAAGCCAATCCACAGCCACTACAGGGAACCACCAGGACTGGGCCAGGTGAATCCTTATTTAGGGAGAAACTAGGATTGGGGTGTCAATAGTGAAACAGAGACCTCATGCCTTTTCTCTGCCTGATCACACTGCGTTTGTACCCCAAAGAACCTCCCATTTAGTAATAAACTATCCAAAGGGCAGCGAGAAGTCTTGGCCGTATGAATCAACATGTTGTTTCTTCCAATCAGGGGAATTGTGTTGGGGGTACCCGAGAAAGGGCTACAAATATGGGTTCTGACCACACTGGCTCGGGGTGGGAGCATCCGCATCTAGACTGACTGGCAGGTAGCCTCGTGGGAGTGGGAGAAGGAAGCGTAGAGGTCACCATGAAGAACGTCGGGGAACTCAGGGACAGAACTAGAGAGGACAGAACTAGAAAGTCTCCCAGGGCTCTGGATCTGTTCCTGCTCCAGTGCAGACAGGGATACCGGGGCTTGGCTGAATGATGGCCTCAGACTTGTTATGTGGGATGGGAGAGCTGGAAAAAGTGTGTTTAGAATGATCTCCATTTGCACCCCTTCCCTGCCTCAGGTGAACTGGCAGCACCCCTGAACCGGCGTCCATTATGACAATTTCCCTGTCCTCTCGCCCTTGGGTTAGATGTCACTCATAGGGTCCAGAGAGGACCAGTCGGACTGAGAGGGCTAAGGGCATCAGAGGAGACGGCTCTCACCATGTGAACTTAGAGAACTGAGGGAAGGGGTGGCTGGCACCCTGGGGACTCTTCTACTCCTCCACGTAGCCCCTGTCTCTGGGAGTCACCCAACTCTGGCCTCAGTTTCAAGCTTCTCCTCCTGAAGGCTTAGGCCTTGCACGTGAGAACACGATCTCCAGGCTCCTGGCTGTCTACAGCCCCTGGAGCAGGCTTGGCTCTGTGGAGCATGCCGGGAGTTCACTAGTATTAAGGTTGAGTACGCCCTACTTCTATCTGTTTTTGCCCTTTCAAGACCCTGCTGGGGGCTGGCAGATGCTAGCCGGTGCACAGAGCACTGGGGGCCCAGAGTGATTTGATGGGGTGGATAGGATGGTCAGGCTGGATCGTGGGAGTGAAGCGGGGAAGGAGAATGGGGTGGACGATACCAGACACACACTCACACACAAGAATGGTTGATGGGACTGTGGTGGACAGGTTAGAGAGAGAGAGTAAGAGAGATAGAGATAGAGATAGATAGAGACAGAGAGAGAGAGAGAGAGAGAGAGAGAGAGAGGAAGAGAAAGGAGAGAGAAACCTCCACTAAAATCAAAATGACAATGATTAAGAAGCACACAAGAATGATGGTGACTACAAAGGTGGCAAAGGAACTCAAAAGCCTATTCTGATATTTAAATGTGGACAGGCACCTCTTACGTTTATTCGCGCCTGATATTCAGCACTGCCCACCGAGTTCCGCGCTGTGCACCGGTACACGCCCCCATCCCGGATCTGGGGGCCCGTGACGTTCATGTGGCTGATGGTAGTGCCGTCGGACATGGTGTACTGGTTGGTGCGGTGGCTTCCATCCCGCACGATGGGCTCGTCGTCCAGGGCCCAGGTGACCGTGGGGGGCGGGGCGCCCTTGGCAGCACACATCAGTGAGAACTGCTCCCCGGGGTTGACCACCTTCTCGCTGAAGGATGAGACGATGCGGGGCGTGCCGTCTGCAGGGAGCGAGGAGCCCCCTTCAGGGTCACGAGTCACAGAGAGACTAACCCCCCAGGCCACCCACCCAGTGGCTGGGAGGAGGCAAAGTGGCAGCCAGGATAAAGACAAAGAGCTGTCACGTGTGGGTTTGTGCCATACACGAACCCATGAGGTGCAGTTACTACCATGGGGTGAGAGGCAAGAATAGTGTCTTTGAGCAGGTTGCTTTGTTGGTGGGTTATGGGAATAGCGGCGTTGACAATTACTCCCACTTCTTCTGGACATGGTGAAGAGTAGATTAATTACTACATTCAAGATGCTCCTCTATTTATTAATAAAGACTGCAAAGCTCAGAAGGCACTGTGCATGAAGGCATGTGTGGGTGGAGTTTGCATGCAGTCTTTGTACTTGACCATGCCAAGGACGGGGAGTAGTAGTGACATTTCGTCCTATTAACAAAAGACTTTATGTTTGAGGTTTAAAATGCAAGTTTCCCAGAGACAGTGGAGGTGATGGGGAGTCTGGCACCAGCCTTAAACCTTGGCTAGCCACATAATCTAGGGTGAGGCAATTAATTTCACATACCCCCTTCTTACTATGGAATGTGGGTGTGGAGTTCCCACCCTGATCATCCTTCCCCACAGGATTGTGTGAGGGATTAAAAAGACATTAAGCACACAGTACCCCATGAATGTGTATGCTTACGTATGTCAATTTAAAAGAAAAAATATTTCTGGAGGAGTTGTGCTTGTAGGCAGTTTCAGCCCTCAGAAGGCTGGCCTGGAGGATTGCCACCAGTTCAAGACCAGCCTGGTCTACATAGTAAGACCTTGTCTTGGAAAAAAAAAATAAACAAACAACCAAATTAAAAAGATAAGATAATAAAAGTAGATGTTTAAAACAAATAAATAAATAAATAAATAGCAGGGCAGATGTCATAGTGTTATTGATACTCTTCAATGTTACACATCAAAATGCCAATGTTTACCAGAGACCTGGCCAGCCTGCCAGCCCTGTCCCTACCTTCGGATGGAAGACACTTAGCTAGAACTGGGGAGAACCTGATGCTTTCCTGGGCTTGGGAGGATGTGGCAGTGTCATGTGGCCATTGGCCCTTCCTTCTCCTTTCTTCCCTCTCTGTGCTGGCCCCTACCTTTTTGTTTTCCACTCCCAGCTTCATTTTCCAAGTCTCTGCTCTCCAGGGACACCTTCTCAGGTGCCAGAATTCTACAGAAGGCAAAAGGTTGGCCCCTCCAAGTGAAAAAATGAGCTAGCTAGTGGGGTGCTCCTATGTTCCCCGGAGGTCCCTGGGATGATGGATATTTTCTGGGAAGAGTGGTGAGGGGCTGGTTGAGCAAGCATTGGGGGCTTGTTGTGCACAGCCCTGTGGGTAGGGGGAGGCACAAGGTCTTAAGTTCAGAGTTTAGTGGCTGCCCAGCTACGAGGTCCCAAAGGTCTTGCAGTGAGACCAGGGAAGACCCACCCTTGGAGGCCTGAGGTTGGCATATTCGTTAATACAGAAGTGGTATGTGCCTGTTGCTGTGTGTGGCTTTTTGTAGTAGAAAGGATCAGCTAGGGACACACTAAACCTAACTGTTGGAAGGTGGGGTTTCTACCAGCCTTGAAGGTACCTATGCACTAACAAGCAAGAGGCATCTCCTCTGTGACCTCAGCCTGGTGCTGGGGTTCATGGCTGGGCGATTGGAGTGTAAGCTTGATTTGGGTCTAGTTTTTGGCCAAGCATTGTGCACAGTGTGGACAAGCATGCACAGAGGTGCCGTGTGAGGGACCCTGGGTGGTGGCAGCTGTAAGAGGAGAGAGAACAGGATGGAAATGGAGACCCCTGCTTAGAAACAGCCTTTTGAGAAGAGGCCTCAGGTCGGAAAGGATTCCAGAGTTCAGAGGCTCCTGACACAACAGCCTCTGGAAAAACCAGAACCTCCAAGACTCTAAAGAAATCCCTCTACTAAGAAAGCACCAGTAACTGTTGAGGGCAAAAGTAGTATATAATAGTATTGTTAAAAACCCTTGTTCGCCAGACATGTGGCCAAAGCCTTGACTTCCTCAACTTCAAAATAGGGTACACTAAAAAGGACCTCCACACAGGGCTCTTGCAAACCTAATGTGAGGGCTTGGTGTCTGCCATGTGTGCACTGAGAACTGGACGAAAGCCTCCCAGCACGGGCAACACCTCTCAGGAACTACAGCCCCGCTCTGCTCTGCCACACACGTCCACTCACCTTCCAGCACAATGATGGCAAAGTCTTGGGCTGTCTGGGCCTTGCGAGTGGCAAAGCACTGGTAGGCTCCTGAGTGGCTCTTCTGAGCCGAGGAGATAAGCAGAGTTTCATTGCTGAGCCCGCGGATGGAGATGGCCTCCCCCGGCAGCACCAGTTCAGTGTTGCGGTACCAGCGGATGGTGAACTCTGGGGAGCCTGTGAGGGCGCAGGACAGGATGACCGTGCTACCGATGCCCGTCTTCAGCTTCTTTGGTGTCAGGGTCACATGAAGGGGGTCTGAGTGGTCAGGTTGGGAAGATGTGAAGACGTCAAGGGAGGTGGGAGGAGAGGAAAGGGATACAGAGAGTTTACTGCGATGGCATGTGCCTGGACGGACAGAGGTGAGAGTCCAGCTCTGCAAACATACCTGTGTGAGATTTGGGACTAGGAAATCTGCTCTGGGTCTCAGTTTACCTAGGACGCATGTGTAGTACAAGCTAGGATTTTCTGCTGAAGGTCTTGTTCTGATGACCTCTACTTCCCTAAGGTGGGTCCTTCCACGTAGGCAGAGCTTCATGGCCCCCTTAGCTCACACAGAAATCTGGGACCTCGATTTACATGGTGAGCATCCAGAAACCAGAAGGCACTCTCCTTCCTGCCAGCTGCCTCTCACTCCCATGCAGGCCACCAGCCCTGCTTTCTGCTAGCTGGATATCCTTCGAGTGCCTCTGGGGCTCCATCACCTCCTTTCCCCTTACCCATCATCCTCTTTGATGCAGTCTTCTCCTGCTCAGCATGTTCATGGATCCCCCAAACTCAGCATGGAATCCAAAGCCCTCAGAGGCCCAAGGTACCTGCCCCCATCTGCTGTCACTAAGGTTACACATCTAGAACATCAATGACCTGTATGTGGCATTCCCTGGAATGGTTTGGTTGCAGAATCTAAGCTCTAGGCCTAGAATGCTCTGCCTAATTCCCGCTGACCTCTGGTCACTTCTAGTGAATCTTCCTGGATTTTACCTCTCTTCCCACTTTAAGTCCCTCTCATACCCCCAACTAGGGGATCATCAATGCCATACCCAGCAATCTGTCTAGCATTACCCTTCTTCTTATCTCTTGGAAGGCAGGCCACCTGGAAGCAAAAGTATCCTGGGCATTATGTCCCCACCAGGACTCGGACTATGAGTATCATTGACTGGATGGATGGCGGACTGGTGATAGCCCCAAGTCAGCTTCCCTCACTGATTTTTGCTCCTGAGCGCTCCTGTACAGGAGGTCAGGCTGTAAGAGTGTAGAAAACTGGGGACCTTTCGGGAGGGGATGATAGGCCTAGGAGGATGAGAGAAGGTTGTACCGCTTCCTCTTGTACCCAAGCCTCCAGCAAGCCTGTGTGTGTGTGTGTGTGTGTGTGTGTGTGTGTGACCACGTGGATAGTGTGCAGGTGGTGGTCTATAGTTGACCTGAGGAGTGTGGAATAGTGTGGGGAAGTGTGTATTGGTACAGGTGTGTGGACCCCACAACTATATGGGAATTTGGGGAAATGGATGTGCAAGTTTTGGATGTTCGTGCCTGTGATTGTACATGCTTTCTGATGTGTACTGGGGCAGGTGTGAATGCCACAACATCGCCTACAGTCATCATGCTGATATTTTAAGGGCTTGTAATAGGTGTGACCTCCTGACTTATTTTTTTTCTCTCTCTCTCATCTCTCTTTGTGTGCGTGCACGCATGCATTATTTTGTCTTTTGAGACAGGATGTGACATAGCCTGTAAGCTTGCCTAGCCTCGAGCTCCTAATCCTCCTTACAGGTATGCACCTGGATTAGCTGAGACACTTTGGACGGCGTTGAGAACAAGAGGGGAGGTACTACTGTTACGATTTTTCTACCTGTCTAAGGCTTGCTCATGAGCAATGATTCCCTAGTTTTGTTTTGTTTTTTTCTAAGCATTTGCCTCCTCGCTGCCCTGGAGCAGCTCTTGGGAGGTTTTTCTGTGCTAGTGTCACAGTGACTCCATGTAAGGGATAACCGCCACTCTGCATGATGGGTAAATGCACATGAACTGTTAAGGCTTTCTGGGTTGTGGAGGGTGTCCAGCCCTGACCTGGCTAGGGAGTCCAAGGCTGGAAGGCCAGCAGGAGTTCTGCGGTGTCTGTGGTGCACGATGGCATATGGATTCTGCTGAGGATAGAGTAGAGTCACCCTAGGTAGCTCCTGCCTTGTCAAGCTGAAATGCCCTCAGGGAACAGTCACGCTGTTGAGTACAATGTTCAAGGGCTCAGGCTAATGCTGCCTGACACCTAGAGCGGTCCTCAGGGGTCCCAGATCCCAGCCCCTTGGCCTCTTGGCTGCCAGAAAACTCAGGATATCAGAGCTCAAAGGAGCCTCGGCATCTCATGGATATGGGCCAGGTGAAGAGTCAAAATGGATGGCGCTGAGAGAAGACCTAGGGTATTTCCATGGCATCAGCTCCCCTACCTTCACTGCCTCTGCCTGCCTTCTCGGGCTCATAAAAGAAGTCTACAAGGCCTTGTTGCTTTCCATAGCTTCCTGAACCCCAGGGCTCTATGCCTAGAATGGGAACGAACCAAACTCCATATTCATGGCAGCTCCAGGTACAGCCTACGTGGCTGCTTCTGCTCAGTGTCTGGTCTGATGGATCAGGACCCTTGCCCATTATTCTTAAAATCTTGGACTGTCACGGTGGAGACACAGTCCCACCTTGTAGACTAACATCAGTATTGACTCCCTTAGCCAGACATAGCCTTCCCCTAACAAGCCCAGGAGATCTCCTTTTCATAAACTCCCCACAAGACCCCCATAGCCTGCTGGATTTCTGGAGAGACCAGGTGACTGGAGGTCACGGGTATTGCTGCTGATGTCGGGACTGGTTTCATACCAGTGGCCTCTCCAAGCTATAACCTAGGAGCTCCTCTTATGGCAACAGGAGGCAGGCGCAGGGCCTGCACGGTGTGGTACTCCATTGCACAAAGGCCAGCACTCCCAAACGTTCCTAGGGCCGCAGAAGGCTCCTGACTCACCGATGACTGTGAGGATGCCGTTGGCTTCTGCCGACCCAAAGGTGTTGGTGACCTCACAGATGTAGGTGCCACTGTCCTCAGTGCGCAGGTCACTGATGGTCAGCCCTGTGATACGCTTAGCCCAGCGGCTGTCAGCAGGGAGGGGCCGGCCATCTTTGAGCCAGCGGATGGCAGGGATGGGGTAGCCAGAGGCAGCACAGGGTAGTTCCACTGCATGGCCAGTCCACACTTCCTGGGAGTGGAAGCCATCCAGGATGGTGGGTATGGACTCTGCAGGGTCTGGAACAAGAAAGGGTCAATAACTAAGGCCCTCCTGGGCAGAGGAGATAGGAGTGAGGAGAGGGTAGCAAGGCCTCCAGACAGAAGCCCTGTCCCCCACACTTATAGAGAGCAGTTTCTAAGGTGGCAGCATTTCCAGAGGAGTGCATATGCCCTCCATGTGTGTGCCTCGACCAGGTTGAGCCCTGAGAATCATGCTTGTAAGCTAGGCTGTGTGGATGGCTGGGGACATGGCAGGGCTCAAGTCTGAGGATCAGAAAGAACAAGAGCACATGTATGACAGCTGTCTTCACCCTGGTCTCAGAACGTGACAGTGGTGTCAACATCTAGCAGTTATTGGTGGACCTCAAACCAGACTGGAGATCCCTCAAAATAGGTAAACAGTTGGGGCATTCTGCCCTGTCTTGAAGTTTTGGTTATGAGCCTAACCTTTGATGGCTAAGTCAGCTCTTCAGTCCCTTGCTCTGCCTTCTGCTCATAATGTGGGCAGGCTCAGAGTTCATGTCAGAGCCCTGCACTGTGTGGGAATAAAGCCAGGAGAAGCCAGCACCTGTGAGAGCTGTGACCCTAGGCAGTAGAAGACCCAAGACCCTGTGGCTGAGATGTCCAGGTCATTTATGGGTGTTCCTGTCTACTCTCTCAGCCCAACTCCTCACGGGCAGGTGTTTCTGGGATTCTACCCTTCGGGTCCCGTCTCTGCTGTCAAGGGTCCACCAGCTATTCTCCTGCATAGAACACCTTCATTTGTTTCTCTTTTAGGCATGGTCTCTAGCCAAGGTTGGCCTTAAACTCACATCACCACAGATGACCTTGAACTTCAAAAAAATTATTACAGTGTGTGTGTGTGTGTATGTAGATGCATGTGTGTGCACGTGCACACACACTTTTGAGCACATAGGTGTGTATACGCCATGGGTCATGTGTTGAAGTCAGAGAACAACTTACAGGAGTTGAGTCTCTCCTTCCGCTGTGGGGGTCCTAGGAATCTAACTCAGGTTGTCACACTTGGTGGCACCTTTACTGCTAGGCCATCTTACTATCCCATGATCTTAAATTTCTGGTCATCTTGCCTTTACCTTGTGAGTTTGTGTGTGCTGCCATGTTTACTTTATTTTGTGCTTAAGATCAGACCCAGGGCATCCTATGCAACAAACAGGTACTTTACCAATGGAGTTGTATTTCCCTAACACATTCATCTTTTCTTTCTGCTTAGCAGTTCAGGCTTACCCTTAAATGCTTGGCCATCATCCCCTCCTAGCCTCTTGAGTGCAGGGATTCACAGGCATGAGCTATTAGCTCTGGCTTTTATACTGACTCTCAAAGTCATCTCCAGCCCAGTCCTGGCTGTAGCCTGTCCTGTCCGCACACCACACTGAGGCAAGCTGGGTCACCCAGACATCCAGCCAGTCTGCTCTGCACAACCCGCTCTGGTTCATTGTTCACAAGCCAGCCTCAGCGGCGTCTCATACACACCTCCCCCTCCCCGCTGTCACTCTCGCTGGACTCCCATGGAGTTCCCTTTCTTTCCCTTTCCTTTTCAAACAACCCCTTTTCCTTTTTAAAAAACAAAACATGCAAAATTATTTTTTTGAACGGGTAATATATGCAGGTGCAAAGCCTCAGAAAAGCTAAAGAGTGTAGATGGAAAGGTGGCCTCCCCCAGCCCCTGGCCTTCTCCTGCTGTCTGTCCCTCGAGGCCAAAACTGCAGCTACCTGTCTATTTTAATAGCAGCTGCCGCAGGCCAGGCATCCATCCTCCCAGAAGACAGCCAGGCTTCTTGAGGCAGTGTTGACCTGTGATGCCCCTCCTGTGCCCAGTGTGGATTAGGGTTCCTGCCTGTTGAACCTTTCGTTTCTCAGGTGTGTGGGGGTGGGGCGGGGGGAGGGGCACTCAGGAATGAAGATGTGCCAGTGAGCTGGCTTTTCTGTATAAACTCCACACTGAGGACTTTATAGACTCGTGCTGAATTGTGATTTCAGAGAACTCAGAGAGATGACGTTCCTGAGACCAGAGAAGTGTGGGGACGAACCTGGAACCACATAGCAGACCAGAGCCCTGAAGGCAGGCTGTTCTTATCCTTCCTCAGCAGATGGGGCTCTAGATGGAATAATCTAACATACTGAATTTTGTTTGAGTGAGCAGGAGATCTACTGACTCCCTTCCCCCCCCCCCCCCCGCGCACCTCCCTTCACCAGTAGGACCATCTGCTCTTTGCTCTTGCCCCTTGGAGAGGGGTCAGGCCTGGAGTCTCTCTGGAAGCGGGACTTTCCAGAAGGCTGTCTTTGTCACTGCTCATGGCTAGGACACAGAAGGTCCAAGCACCGCTTCTGTGTGCTCTCTAGTCCACCCTGAGACTTTGGGTGAGTCTCATGACTTCTGCAATGGGTGTCTTCTCTGTACACAGTGGCCATGACTATGGTGCCTCCATATCGGATATTACTTTCCTAGGCAACGCATGGCAGGATGCACGCTACAGTGCCTCATCTCCCTGTGTCTACAGGGGGTGCAGATGCATCCGGTGATTGCCATTTGATGCTCATCCTTCCTCTGTGACAGACTTGCTGTCCTCTCCCCTCCTCCACCCCAGTGGGAATGGTTGATTGGTTGGGATCAACAGAGCCAGTGCCAGAGAAGAATTACTCAATGTGACACTTAATTGATGTGAAATACACAAATTCCATGGCACAGGGCAGAATTTACAAGCGGAGGGGCTGCCGGGGTGGTGGAGGAGGGGCGGGGTGGGGGGGAGAGAATTAATCACTGAGGCCCAGGCGTGAAATTAAATTCCGGGGGGTGGTAGGGGAAAGAAGCCTCTTTCATTACAGGGGAGCAGAGAAGTAAAGGGCTGTGGTGTGTACATGTGACATCCCGGGGGACTGGGTGCTACCAGCATAGGCATGGGATTGGGAAAAGACAGACAGCCCTGCCTGAGGTTGTGGGGGTCCCAGGTCAGGCTGCTGGGATGTCCCGAGATGTCTGGACTAAGTCTAGAACCAGGGTAAATGGTGTCTGCTCCATGATTGTCCTGCATGGGCTGGGGGACGGGAAGCTGGCTTCACATCCTGTCTGGTCCTCAGGCTCTGCGTCACGGTGAGGCCTATACTAAGTTGTCTGGGATGCTGGTGTTCCATTGAGTGCTTGGGGGAGGGAACTCTCTATAGAGCCCTATGTCAGGTGTGGGCAGGTGTTATCTGGGAGGACTTAGGGGAGACTTAGACTCTTTCTGTAACTGCCCTTGTCTTGGAATGTGATAGGAATGGGGTGGGACAGTGCAGGAACAGCAAGGTAAGGATGCAGATCTCCCTGCTACGCTGCAGCTTCTGGAGACTTCCCTGGCATCAGGTACCACTGAGATCCGCATGCTGTAGCCTGCGACCTCCTTATGACCTCCCAGCTAATTGTATTTACCATTCTTGGTTCTCAGACCAGCAAGTGGAAGTTGGGGGCGTGATTGGATGCTTGGTGGCACAGCTTACGAGGAGCCTCTTGTGCCATCTCCAGCCCAGGGGGCAGCCCCACCTTTGGAGGTGGGGAACCCTTTCAGGAGGAGCTTATGGGCCCTGGCTTCCTTGGGACGGGCTGGGCTTAGGAGGTGCGTGGGGGCAGGGAGCTGGTGAGCCTAGAGGTTGGAGCTCTCCCGATGCCATTCCTGGCTTCCCTCTCATCTTACTTGCTGTTCTGCAGAGACAAGCATCTTGCAGACAAGCTTCCTTGTCACACCCGATCACATCAGAGCCCCGCGCCACTGCACGGCCTCCCTCTCCTCGCTGTTCCCTTCCCTCCAGCATCTTCTTTCCTTTCCCTCACTTCCCTTTGTCTTTGCGTTTCTCTGGTCTGGGTCCAGGTCTCCTCTCCTGGTCACCATTCCCTCTGTGCCCAGGCCCCTTTCCCGGGTTGACCTCTCTGTTCCTTAAGGTAGGGTTTTATTTTTGAGTCCTTGGGGGTGTGGTATCTCTCTTACTGTTTCCCCACCATGCCTTTCACCCATCATGATGGTGCAGGATGAGAAAGAGAAAAGCTGGTATAGCCTTCAGCTTCCGGAATCTGTTCTTTTGAGGAAACCCTGCCTAATTCTCACACCTCACCCCTAAAGCTGGAGGTTTAACCATCAGAACAGAGAAGGGAGGACTTGGTGGAGCAGAGCAGGCTAGCAAGAGAAGGTTTTGGGCCTCCCACCCTAGAAACTGCTTGAGAAGCATGCAAATGAGATGCAAAACACCATGCAAACAAGGCCCTGTAATTTGGAAGCAAACCACTCCAATGCAGCACACTCTGAATTGGCTGCAGATTCAGAAGTCCTACTACACACGGTCTGTGCTCTGGCCCAGTGTCATCTGCTTATACAGAAGCACAATTTCCATTGGCACTCATAATGCCACAAATGTTTACTTGGTACCTATTGTGTGCCACACTCAGAACCAGGCACCAGAGACGCAAGGGTCAAAGAGGGGAGCCTGGTTCTTGCCTCCTCATTCCTGTCCTCTTTTTCTTGTTTTCAGCTATTCTGGGTAGATGAGATGGGTCCTGTTGATGAGGGCTGACCTCTGCTAGTCACAGATGACAGAAGCAGTCAGAAGGCCAGAGTCCTTCCCTAGGGCCTGGAGTGGGGCATTACCTTGTGGTTTTTAGTCCCCCCAAAATGAAGTTGTATCAATTCATCCTCTCTCTAAAAGCCATTCCACCACCTCCTCAAGATGAGGATGCTTAAACTGTAGGTCAGAAACCCTCAGGAGGTTGTGATAGCCATTCTGTGGGTTTTAACCAGTGCTGAGAAAAATAAAAATAGCATGGGCTACAATAGAAAACAGTGGGTACTGAGAATGTAGAGTTGGGAGTGTGCTTGCCTAGCGTGCATGAAGTCCTGGGCTTGACCCTCAATACAGCAGAGATCTGGAGTGGCGGCACATTTACAATCCCAGTGCTCAGGAGGTGGAGGCAGGCGGATCAGAAGTTCAACGGCATTCTCAGGCCAGTCCGAAGACTTAGAGTTCATAAGACTCAGTCTCAGAAAACAAAAAGGCAAACCAAACCAAACCCAAGGAATAACAAAACCTACATGGCAAAAAGTTTCAGAAACTTGGTGTGGTGATGCATGCTTGTGATCCTAGGACTTGGGAAGCTGAGGAAAGAGGGTCACTGAATGCTTCAGGTCAGCCCGTCTCTAAAAAAACCTACACCCCACCCCAAAGGAGGTATCAGAGCATGTGGAGACTGTGTGGGGAAAACCCCAGAATGCATTGTACAGGTGATGGAAGAGCATCTGTCTATGAATGGATGTCAAATATTTGGAGCCTTATACCTTTGCCTGTCTTTGCCAGACGTGGTGTGTGGGTGTTCTGCTGACCCTCCCTGCCTCCAACAGAAAGGTACTACAGCCAGAGGGACCAGAGTGTGAATTCTGACTGGGCATCCCACTGGCTCAATACCTCAGGCAGGCCAATGGACTCCTGGGGAAATACAGAGCATCCCACACACCTCACAGGGCTGTGGATGCTGACCAGGTAGCTCATGGAGAGCTACCTGATACTCAGGGTGCAACACACACCCTCCGTCTCTCCTCAGACACCACGATCACCCCAGAACAAGAACCTCCTAGAAACATTTATCATTTATATTATATTCTACCTTCTCTCCAGTGCTGTGAGGTGGCCTCCCAACAAAGTGTACACACACAGACATACACAACAACAACAACAACAACAAAACAGCAACCAAACAATGAAAACACCAGAATCTTTGGGAATACACCAGGAAATGAAAAGCCCTCCTGAGTACTACAGATCTGAAATACTACAGATTTAAACAATGAGTTTCCTGACAATGGCAAAAAGAGGAAGTGGTGGCGGTGGCAGAGGGAGTGGAGAGAATAACGAGGTGTGCTTGAGAACCATCAGACACATGGAAACGTTTTAATCCTTCAGGAGAGCCAGGTGTGGCCTGACAGTGGCTCCTGGACCCAAGATGCCTCTAGAAAAGCTCTCACATCAAGGCTACTTGACCCAAGCTGGGTGAAGGCTTGCCGAGTGGTACCTATGTCCACGATCGTTACTCTCTTTCTCAAAGTGGATACAGATGGCATCCCGTATCCATGGAGGGTTAGTGTACCCCGGCCGGCAGCTTACCTGTCACAGAGAGCCGAGCCCCGTTGCTCTGACGAGTCTCCCCACTGTATTTGTGCTTAGTAATGCAGCGGTAGGTGGAGAGAGCATCTTCCTTCTGCACGTCTGAGATGTAGAGCCCACCGTGTGAGGTGATGAAAAACCTGTTTTCTGGAGACACAACCAGATAGAGCCAGTTACTTCTCTGACTGAGGCAGCTCTGATTAGCAGGTGGTCTGCCTGGAGCTATCTTGAGCCAAGACGGTAGGGGAAAACGAGGGATGAGGTGGTGTGGCCTCACATGTGCGTCACAGCCAATAGGCAAGGCTTTTAGCCACACACAACACAAGGGCAAGAAAGTAGAGAGGGCAATAAGTTTTCACTGTGGTCACTATGTAACCCAGGCTGGTCTCAAGCTCAGGACTTTCCCGCCTTTGTCCTGAAGCACTGGATTGTAGTAGATGCCACCACACTGGATAAGAAATTAGGCTTAATGCCAGACTGAATGAAATCGGTGTCTCCATTGGGTTTTTCTACTTGTTAACAGTGCCGTTTTGGGCATCGCTTAACCCCCTGAGTCTTAGATGTGCAGGTACTTCTGCATATGTTGGCTGTATCAAACAGCAGCCTGCGGAAAGTGCTCACACGTTGTCGAGGAACCCTCTCATTGTCTACCCTTGGTAGGAGTCTGCAAAACGTCCTCACTCGTTGCCCAGTGACTCCTAAAATTGCTAGTCTCTGCTTTAGTGGAAGAAGCAAATGTGCAGTGACGTCATCGGCCTGGGCTGTAATCAGTCACTTCCCCAGAACTTGGGGTTCTGATTCTTAACCTTTTGTCTACATCAAGACAAATGAAGCCCTTGGAATTGCTGGCGTCTGTCTTAGGGGAAGAAGCAAATGTGTAGTAAAGTGATTGGCCTGGACCACAGTCAGTCTCCGGACAGGGATTTGGGGGTTCTGACTCAACCTTCCTTCCAAGCCAAACACAAGCTTAAATTCTTTCTGCACTGGGACTGTGGGGAGGGAGACCCAGTCGTCACCGCAGCTGTGAACAGCGATGGGCCAAGCTCTGTGTTCACTGCCTGTGCCACTGTCCTTGCCTCAGTGGGACACTTACTTGGTCACTGCTATTGTACTTGTCTACAGCACAGTGGTTGTCTCTGTGCAGGTTCCTCCAGTGAACCTCGACTCTGAGCTGATGACAGCTGATTTAAGGGGAGAGGTGGCCTTGGGTTGGGGAGTGGCTGGTGGCAGCAGAGGACTCTGCTCATTGAGAACGGAAGAGAACAGACAGCCTGGGGCCACACTTGGGCTCCCGATTGGCCTTAGGTGACCATGCTTATCTAGGAAGGATGGGGTCGGGGTAGAGGAGAGATGTGAAACCAGGGGATGAGCCTATCAGCCTGGCGAGCTCTAGACGAACCCTATACCATACCCTACAGTCTGGATCTTACAGAGGTCTGCAGCCATTTCCCTGGGGCAGACTCCCAATCCTTCCCCTGCCCCAACAGTAAGAGCTCAAGTTGTGGCTTAACCTATAAGGAATGTTCTGTGATGCTTCCTGTATGCCCTAAGTACATACTTAGGGGTGATGTGTGTGTGTGTGTGTGTGTGTGTGTGTGAGACCAGAGGACAACCTTAGGTACTGCCCCTCAGTTCACATCTTTTTTGTTTGTTTGTTTGTTTTGTTTTTTGAGAAAGTGTCTCTCTGGCCTGGGATTCACTATGTCGTCTAGGCTGGTTGGTCGGTGAGTCCCAGGGATCTGCCTGTCTCCACTTCTCTGGAGCTGGGATTACTAGTGAGCACCATCACATCAGGCTCTTTGTTATATGGGTTCTGGGAAGTGAACTCGGGCAAGCGCTTTCCTGGATGAGCACCGTCCTGGTCCATAAATTCCGTTCTGAGCGTGAGGATGAAAGCCAAAAGCCCTTTCCTCCTCAGAGGCTGCAAAACTGCAGAATGATGAGTTTAGTGTTCTTGACAGTATCTTTGAAAAGTTTCTCTGGGCTTCTTTTGAATAAATATTTATCGAATTGTGTGTGTGTGTGCGCACACATGCACGTGTGCGTATGTGCATGTGTGTGCGTGCGTGTGTGTGTGCATGTGCGTGTGCGTGCGTGTGTGTGTGCATGTGCGTATGTGCGTGTGTGTACGTGCGTGTGTGCGCATGCGTGTGTGTGTGTGTGCATGTGCGTATGTGCGTGTGTGTGCGCGTGCGTGTGTGGCATGCGCGTGTGTGTGTGTGTGTGTGTGTGCACGCGCGTGTGTGTGTAGATCAAAGGACACATTGTGGGAGTCAGTTCTCCTTTCAGCACGTGTGTTCTGGGGGCTGGGCTCAAGTCGCCAGGCTTGGCAGCAGCGCTCTTACTCATGTGACCATCTCACCAGCCCGTCATAGCTATTTCTTCAATATGGCTTTAAATAACTTCATCAATCTGGGCTCTTCTGAATGAATTTTGGTCTAACTACAATCCTCCTAATTACTCCTCTCTTCCTTCCTCCGCCTCCCCATCCCTCTCTCCCCTCTCCTCTTCTCTCCAGTGCCCTGGACCAGCACCAGCCAGCTTTTTTGCCAAGTGTGAAGCCCTAAAAATCACATTCTGCTGATCCAGGTAGGAAAGAAAAACACTTCACGTAACACGGCGCTAACTTTTTTGGTGAGACAGTATGACGCAGAAGGCAGCACCGTCAGCCAAAGCCTTGATTTATCCTTGTGACCGGCTGGTTACTTTCCTCTGTGACCCCTTGTGAGCTTACTACTGGGTCATCTAGGTCATCCCATGGTCTGGCTGCATCATGGGAGTTCTCCTGGCTGATCCCAGGGATACCAGCAGCCCTTCTCCTCTGGATGCCAGGTAGAGAGGCACCATGGGGGGAAAGACAGGAAGGGAAGGGAAGGGAAGGGAAGGGAAGGGAAGGGAAGGGAAGGGAAGGGAAGGGAAGAAGGGAAGGGAAGGGAAGGGAAAGGGCTGACTGAGTCCCCCACCCCAACCCCCACCCTGTGTCAAGTGTAAAAGCCCTCTGGACATTTAGTTTGTTACTGAGATTGGGGTGCAGAGCGACTGTGGGATGTCACTGTGGATCAGAGAATGGGGAGGAAATGGAGAGGGAGAAAGCCAGGAAAGCCATCAGAGCAGTGTTAGCAGCCCACAGGTACACAAGTGACTGAGCCCTGGTCAGCCTGAATCCTGTGGTCCTGGCTGCCAGCACCCCAGGACCCACATAGCCCTGTGCTACTGGGAGTCTGCACCCAGAGTGGAGGGTGGGTGGGGTGATGCTGCTGCTGGTGGGGATCTGGGTTTCTATAGCAACCAGCAGCTGCTGCATCGGATGTTTCCCATCCTTCATTGTCCTCATTTTCCCCTCCCTCCCCCCGTGCATATTTAATTGCAGTAGCGTGTTTTTTTTCTCTCCCTCTCTCTGTCTTTTTTTTTTTTTTCCAGACACAGTGTTTTGCTCCTACTGAAACAAAGGCAGGCCGCAGTCCAGAGATGCGCAGTGTGAGAGGGGAAGGAGAAATCAGGGGTATTATGTTAATCCCTTGGGGGTGGGGCTCAGCCATGGTTTGCATGTTTGATGAGAATCAAAAGTGGGGGTTGGGGGATCCCTTCTGGGGACAGGAGGCTAAAGAAGTCTACGGAGGAGAGCCAGAGTCTTGAACAGTGTGCAGAGCCCAGGAAGACAGAGCTAGCTGTGAGCCTCAGAGAGGAGAGGACTTAATAAATATGCTGGCTTCCAATGTTATTTGGTGGCCATGGTGACATAGGCTTGAGATAATCTACATCTTTGACTCCTCCTCCTAAAAGCACAAGGTGTCCCTCTGCAGGAAAGGAGTGCCGCTGACCCATTTGGCCATTTGGAATGCATTAGGTAGCTGTAGGGATGGGTGGGGATATTGAGCAATTGCTAGTTGGTACCTCTGTGAGAGATGCTGATGGCATCACACTGGTGGGGTTCTCGTTGCTGGGTACCCGAGTGACTACTCTGAATGGCGGTAGCATCCCTGTGGGTTTATGCTATTGAGTCACTCACTATTAGGCTAGAAGAGCAGGATAGGGAGCCACGCTTCATCCTGAATGCTGCCTTGTCCCATGGTACTACTGTCACCATGCTCACGGACAGGGAAATGGTGAACATAGTTAGCACACCTTTTCCTTCTTTTCTTATCGTGATACATCATGTCCTGGCCCATTTCGTCATTCTCTTCTTTGGTGGCCTTGACAGAACTTCTAAAGTTAAATATTTATTGGACGTCTGTTAGACACTAGGCAAGAAGAGAGCAATGTAGATGTAGGTGCGCAGGTGCAGAGAATGTCCTGGAGAGATGTGGGCATGGCTAACGGATCACACAAGAATGGACAAGGATTATGAGGAGCCTGAGGAAGCTGAGAGCTTGGAAAGACCTCTCTCTCAGAGTTGGAGAACCAGCCCTGTTCACACCTCAACCTTGGCCTCCCAGCCTGCAGAACTATAGAACCTCAAGTCTCTGCTATACAAAGCTACATGGCCTGCACATGTGGCATCTCTGGGGCACTGGTGTGGCCTTAAAACTTCTGCTGCTTATTCAACCAACCAAGGGAGTGTTTCCACCATGTTTGTCCGCTGTTTTCACCCAGGGAACTTTCTAGAATCTTGTGGGTGTGGTGGTTTAGCAATAGGCTTTTAGGAGGTGCTGGCCTGTGGGGGCAGGGGAGTTCTTAGTCAGAAACAGCTGGAAGGACTCTGACCCCTGAGCATGGGCAAACCCACCCACTCTCCTTCAGGAGACTGAGGAATGGACCAAATGCATGGTCTCAGCAATGTTGGGAAGTAAGACGGGGCTCTGGCCAGCAGGCTTCAAGGATACATCTTACAAATGAGACAGGTGAGCCTAGCTTTTGGCTGCGTCCTAGGATTATGGAGTCTTGCTGTTAGGTCTTGTGTGTGTGTGTGTGTGTGTGTGTGCGCGCGCGCGCGCGCGCGCGTGCACATGTGTTAGTAAGAGTGCATGTAAAGACCAGAGATCCATATAGGATGTCTGTCTGTCTGTCTCTCTCTCACTTGAGTCTGGGTGTCTCACTAAACTGGGAACTACCAATCTAGCTAGTTTGTCAGGCCATTGAACTCCAGGGATCTGTTTCTGTCCCCCATGACTGGGATTAAGGATTAAAGCCAAGCTTGGCTTTCTACGTGGGCACT
Source organism: Arvicola amphibius (assembly GCF_903992535.2). Taxonomy (NCBI): domain Eukaryota; kingdom Metazoa; phylum Chordata; class Mammalia; order Rodentia; family Cricetidae; genus Arvicola; species Arvicola amphibius. Next base: position 113,701,751 of record NC_052049.1, on the reverse strand, counting down.
AGGGATCTGAACTCTGGTCCTTGTGCGCCTTTAGAGCTAGGCCAGGGAGCAGGAGTCTGAGAACACAAAGCCCCCCTCCCTTGCGTAGGTGCTAAGTTTAGGCGACAGTGTCTCTCCTATCTTTTCCCAGAAGGTCAGAGAGCCTGCCACAGGGACTCCTGCAGCTGCAGGATTTACTGAGACTTGATTGACGGAGACTCCATGACAGCCAGAGGGCTTGACAGGAGAAGTCAGTATCTGGAGAGGTGGCCTCTTGTTCCTTGCCCTCTGGGAGGCACCAGGGACACGGGAGGCTGAGGTTGGCTGAGGCTTTGGGGGAGGGAGTAAATTGTGCAGATCCTGCTGCAGCCTCCGCAGAAATAGGATAAGCTTTGCAGCTCCCAAGTCAGCCCCTGCTTCCACCTTTGCCTTCCCAACCTGTCCCCAACCCACACCCAGAGGGATGCTTTCAACCCAAGGTGGATCACCTGACGCATTAGTGAGAATCTCTCAGCGGGACCTTGTTTTACCCAATGTGACAGCAGTGCTTGCCACAACATAGACACTCAACAGAGACTTACAGGGTGAGTGAGCAATCTCTAATCACCGAGAAGGAAGTGACAATGTCTGCATGCTTGCTGCACACTTGTCTCCTCTGGGAAGCCCTTCCAGGTTACTGAGAGTGCCTGCATCTCCGCAACTCACCGCTGCCTCTACCGAACCCACTGGACTTCTGTGCGTTAGACATAGGGTCTCAGTCTTAAACCCAAGGTGGCCTGGAACTCAGTATGTACACCAGGCTTGACCCCACATTCGTAGGGATCCTCCCAAATGCTGGGGTTACACATGTGAACCACACTTTAAAGATTATTGTTTCAAAAAAAAAAGATTATTGTTTCAAGCATGTGAAAGTCAAGACTAAGCAATATGGGAGTTTGTCAAATATATGTAAATAAATAAACAAACAAATAATTCCCCCACGGTCTTGCCATAGCACTTGTAAAAGGGACAGGAAGCAGGGATTAAGAGGTTTGTATAGTATATTCATAGTAGCATTGATCACAGCAGCCAAGAAGATTCACTGATAGATGAGAGGATAAACCAACCGTGTGCTATACATATTTTGGAATATTATTCAGCCTTGAAAAGCAAGGCTATTCTGATTCTTTTTTTTTCCAGCATGGTTGAACTTTGAGGAAATCATAATACAAGCAAGAAAAGCCATATCCTCAAATACAAATATGCTGGATGTCTATTCAGAGGAGGCTTTGGAAGCAGTTACCCCCATAGAGACAGAAAACAGACTGCTTAGTGCTGAGGCTTAGAGAAAGGGCAAAGGGTGTGCTGTTGTTAGTGCGCACAGAGCTTCAGTTCTGTGAAGTAAAACTGAGCTTAAAGGCTGCAGAATGATGGTGGCGTCCTTTTCCAGCGTGGCTGTACCTCCAAGGCCGGAACACGATGCTCAAGATAGAGGATCCCACTCTAGGAGTGGGAAAGCAGCCAAGGAATCCTCTGCCCCACAGATGTGACAGGGTACACAGCTGAGGCCCTGGAGAGAGGCCCCGTGCTGCGGACCTGTAGCCAGGCAGCCACTTGGATATTCTTCAAGGGTGCTGTGCATCTTGGCTTGGCAAAGGATCCAGGTGGCGTCTATGAAGTTTTTAATTTGTGTTAAGCCCAGCAAGAAAAGCTCCCTGAGGCACGTGTATCCATGATCTTGGGCTCCCAGATGCTAAAACCACGAGAATAAGTTCATTAGGCTGTTGGTCTGTGTCATCATGCTTTAGTGGGCTGAGGAGCCCTACGTCGACCTACCTCACCTGCACAGGTATTTCACTCCCAAGAGACGCCTCTGGCACTGGCATTCAGGGGACGGACCTGCTCCATGGATGTACATGGCATGAGTGAGGAAGAGGCACAGGTCCTAAATCAGATTCTGGAGGTTGAGTTTAGAAAGTGAGGATAGAGGATGGGTGGAGAACGCAACACAACTTGAGTCCTCCCATGAGTATGAGGGCTGGGAACCCAGAGAAAAGCAGAGGCAGGGGGAGATAAAGCAAAAACTCAAGGTGACAGGGACAGGGACCCTCCCTGGGGATGACCTTTTAGCATAGGCAGGGCCTCATCTGCATTCTCAAAGGCTCAGACCTTGCCCATTCCTGTATATTCGATCAAAGGGAAGTGAGGTAGAATATAGTCTGGACCAAAGTACAGATGTCAGGAGAGGCCTCCTATCTCCCATCCAATTGAGCAGCCTTGGTGGATGGATGTACTAGAGCAGGAAGAGACTTATGTGGTTGGGAGGGAGGACTTAGTACCTGCAAATGAGGGTGGGGCATGCATAGTCGGAAACGGTAGCTGGAGCTGGCACATTCTGACAAGAGAGGATGTGAATAGTCTCCATGTGGAAGTGAGCAGGCCTGGAACCCTCTTTCTGGAACAGGGCATCCTGGGGACTGGTATAGACACCACGGTCTCATATTCATCTTAAGCGCAAGACCAGGCTGGGCATGCCAGGTCCCTAATGGAGGCTACAAAGCAGCATCTAGTATTTCCAGGCAGTGTGGTGATGTGGGCATGTCGGGGGAGTAACTTCTTTAATTCCCCCTGTACTGCTTCTGTGCTAAGGGAGAAAATGGCTGACTTTGGAGGGATGCTGACATAGTCCCTAAAGGGTCTCATGCAGACTCAGTTTCTCCTATAAGGCTAGAGGGTCACATAGTTATCCCCTGAGCTGCCTTGTCCCCTTTTGGATCCAGTCCTGAGATAAGCCTAGCTCTGGGTTTGGCCAACCTTGCATTCAACGTATCACACTTTAAGTCAGCTGTCTCTCAGTGCTGTCAATCACGGAGTTCTGGGGAGTGGGGACACATTGCTGGAAAAGGTCCTGTAACTAAGGCATGTCACCTATGGGAAGCACTTACATGGAGACAGGCATGACAGAATTGAGCCCACTGGGTTGGGAGATGAGAAGCCTGGATTCTGGTTGACTGGGTGAGTTCAGGCAAGCTTCATTAACCTTGTGGACCTCAGTTTTCTTGCTGAGTGAAGGAAGACAACCAGTTGCTCTCGAATGTGTCTTCCAAGTGTCACGTCCCTAGGGATTTGATGGTCTGCCCTCCACTGTCTGAGCAAGGATAGGGGTCAACTCTTTGAACCCCATTTCTATTCAAGGGCTGCAGAAGGCAGGAGCCAATCTTTACATAGTCCCTGGCTTGGAGTTATTCTCCACATAGATAGATAGAACAGCGCGATGGTGGTACTGGCATTACCCATAAACTCCTGGTTCCCTGTCAGAGGGACATGTCAGGGTCCACCTGCCCATCATCACTGCTTTTGGGTCTAATAGCAGATGATGTCACTGAAGGACCCAGTATGTCAACAGCATGGTGAGAGGAGTCACAGGGCTGGGCCTCAAACCATGTTCCTCTTCCTAGCTGGAAGGTGTAGAGAGTTCTTGATCTTTCTGAATCCTATTCCCTCTTAGGAGTAAATGAACTAACTCTGGGGACTCTGGGATGTGGGAGTTCAGATCTAGACCTGGTCTCAGCCTCCGAGTCCTCTATCAGCTTCCACTATCACCTCCATTCAGCTCATAGGGTGGCTTTTGAGTATATGGGGTGTGTGGGGACATACTGGTGGCAGGGCTTGGGTGGAGGTGGACTGGATCTATTTCACTAGGATCCAGACAGACTTCCACTTGGGTCACTGACTTCTGGACGGGCTCAGTACTGTCTCTGCAGAAAGCCCCAGGCAGCTGGGGTCCCAGGGGCTGAAGACCAAGTCTCAAGAGGGACAGCCAAGTCAGAACCTTAGAAGGGGCTGCTACAGCAGCCAGTTTCTTCGTTTTTCCCAGAATCCTTTTTTCCACAGTTCTTTCTCTGCACCAGGATTAGCACACATCTCTCACTCGCCTATTGCAACAAGATTTTATTTCTAATTATGCTGTAATAAAACTGGAGCGCTCCCAGGCTCCCTTTCAAATGACTTGTATACACACTGCGGATTGGACCCTCCTCGGCCCCATTGTAATAGCGGCTCCCTGACATTCATTAGACATGCATGAGAGGGGCGCTTTAAGAATAGAATTGCATTTAAATGGATTTGCTGAGAGAGGAAGATGAAAAAGAGAGAGACAGACAGAGAGAGGAGAGAGAGCTCATGGGGAGGAGGGAGAGGGAGAGAGGTCTGTTGAACAAACTATGAAAACAAGATGCCATAATAACAGGGTGCTGAAATAAGCCTCTTTATTCCTCGTCCTCATCCGCTGCACATGGCAGAGCCCAGCCAGGGGCGACAGCCTCCCCCCCCCCACAGTCTTCACCCTACTTTTATGCTCCCTGCCAGGGGCTTTATAGCTCCTCGCTCCATGCGTCCCCATGTGTCAGACTTCTGGAGCATAATGGGATCTGCTGCTATTACAATGGGGAGGCTGCCTCCATCCCATAGAACTGCATCGCCAAGGGCAGCCAGGAAGGGCAGCCCACTGTCTCTGGGAGGAGGTGTCTGCAGGCCCTTATCTGCAGGGCTTGGCTCTGTCCTCTGTCCCCTGCCCCTTCTCTGAAGGCCCAACTGTGAGTGGCTAAGAAAGGAGAAGAGGGGCTCTATTCCCCATCCTGGCCTGGCCCCCATGGGCCCTGACCCCTGATTCCATCCCTGGTGAGCAGCCTCTGCTCTTACCCAGTTAGTACTGTGAAGGCTATGGCTGTCCTGTGCCAAGAACCTACTTTGTGTCTTCCTGCTGGTGGTGGCATCTAACCCATTTGTTCTCTTTGCTTTGACCAGGTACTCTTAAAACGGACATTGGCACGCCTGAGAACGGCCATGGCTTCCTATGCTTCTTGATATAAAGATAAGAGCCCTTAGTAGGATAACCCCACCTCTGGTCCTTCATTGCACCAGTCCTCCTGCTCCCAGGCTTGGTGCTATGTGGGCTACTCCCTGCCACTGCTCATGGTAGTCCACCTGATATCCTAAGACCTGGGTCCTCTGCCTCCAGGAGACCCTCCCACATCTCTGCACAGGGCCTAGGATGATTCACCAGAGACTGGGCACATCCTAGAATGTTAGCTGACAAGGTCAGGGTGGCTAGGTCCTGGTCCCGCATTGCTCTAGTCCTGTAGTACAGCCCTAGTACAGTGGACTGGGTGCTGGCTGCAGCCAGGATGCTGCTTCTTCTCATTTGATCCTTGCTGTAGCCTACATGAGACAGTGTATTAGTGTTCTATTGCTGTGCTAAGGCACCATGACCAAGGCAATTCACAGAAGGAAGGGTTTGTTTGGGCTTATGGCTCCAGAGGGATAAGAGCCCATCACCATCACTGTGGGGAAATGTGGCAGCAGGCATGGTATCTGGAGTAGGAAGATGGGAGTTTGCATTTTAAATCACAAGCAGGAAGCCAGCAAGGAAGCCAGGGATGGTGCAAGTCTTTGGACTCTCAAAGTCCACCCCAAGTGACATACTTCCTCAAGCAAGGCCATGCCTCCTAAGCCTCCTCAGACAGCACCATCAACTGGGGACCAAACATTTGAATGCTGGAGACCATGGAGGGGGGATCAGCAATCATTCAAATCAGTGCAACTTGCCCAAAATCTCAAAGCATGGGGCTAAAAAAATCCAAGCCAGACATTTATCTAGTACTTCCAGGTCAGCTGAGGGATTTGCTATTGTTCCTTCCCACAGAGGGCATGCCCTCCTGAGGCCACACAGCCCTCTCTGAGAGTCCAGCTAAGCAGAACCCCTTCTCCCTTTCCAGAAGGTTCCTGATTTGTACTGCTGGGCTATTCCCTGGACCTGGACAGACCTCAGTGGCTCCTGACCACTGCTTCTCTGATATGTTTAGATTCTCAGAATACAATGCAGGCTTCTTTAAGATGTCACAGATTGCTCTTCTGAAACCCCATCACGTGTGGTCAGGGATGAGAATTCTGACCAGATTGCATTGCCAAGAAAGTACTAGAAGCAGCCAGAAGAGTGGGCTCTGTCACTTTTCAGCCCTGTGACCTGGAGGCAAGTGTCATGACTCTCACCTCCTACTGGACCCTCAGACCCTCTTGAGTGGAACCACCGCCCACCCCCTTGCAGGTTGTTGAGAGGAGGCGGTGGCTGCTGCAGTATTGTGCCTCCCGGCTGCTCATTTCTGCCTCTGCTTCATTAACTTTCTCTGGTGTGTTGGTAGCAACAACAGGGAATGAAAACACTGGTTTGACTATGCTCCAGACAAGATGCAGCTCAGAGGATCACAACACCATGACCTCTCAAAGCCATCCAGCAACAGCCATCTAACAGGACTGGCTCCGTGTCATTCTGAGGGCACTGTGGTGTCAGGAACACCTCCTGCATTTCTCTCCTTAGGTTTCCCAATTCGCCACCCTGGGGCCTGCCTGCTTCACAGCCTCCAGTGGCTACACACAGCAGAGATGAGCTGTGATAGTGGGTGGAGCCTCTAAAGGGCAGGAACAACTGCAGGGGGGTCACCTGTCTTTGTCTCCTGGTTCCCTGCAGACAGGAGCCATCTCCTGTCCCTGCTCTGGCCTCCACTGCAGACATTCAGCTTTTGTGATGGTGCTAAAATATATTGTGGATCAAATGAATGAACGGATAGACGAGGGCAGGAATCATGGCCTCTTTACTCTGTGGTAAGTCTTTGGCTTCGGTGCTGAAGTCAGATAGACTTTGGTTTCATTGTGTGGCCTCACACAGCTCCCTGACCCCTTGGACTCAACTTCCTTATCTTTAATTGTGCTAATATCAGTACCAATCAGAGGTCTGAGAGGTCCTGAGTTAAAGCACTGGCCCTGGGGCCAAGCTTTGATTGTTCCATCCATGACGCTGTCAAAGACATGACCAACAGCTTGCTGGAAAGGGATTCCACCCAATGTTCACTTCATATGGTGACCACACAGCCTGTTGGTCTCAGATCAGTATCACATCCTATAGTCCTCTGCTCAGAAGCTTCACAGGTCTCTTCTGCTGACAGTAGAGGCCCTTCAGCATTTCCAGATGATCAGCCAAATGTGCAGCACCCACCCAGGCGGGTGGGTCCTCCAGGGATCTCCTGAGCAAGGGCAGGAATACCCGTAGGCCCACCTGCCTGTGTCTTTCCAAATCTCAAAGTGAGTCAGGCTTATTGACAGGATTCAGACACCCAAGTGCTGGGTCTTGGTTGTCCTCGACCCCTACTGTCTTTCTGTGTCTGTGTACCCTCAGGCACCTTGTCCAGGCAGCCCCTAATCGGCCTCTCCACGCCTCTGTGTGGCACTGTCTCCTCTGCCCCTCCAGCTGGAGAAGCTGAATCTTTACCTGGCTTTCATCATGAAGCTGGCACTTAGTGTGGAATTTTACAGTTTTTGCCTGAATGGCTTGTCTTCCTGGGTGGCAGTGGGTGGGAGAGGAGAAGGAGGACATTTCTCTTATTGGTCCATTTCCACTATGAATCCGGCATGGGGTTATAAAATACAACTGTCCTCCTTTATCTGAGGGGAAGGGTTCTAAGACTCCTCCCCCCATAGAAGTCTGAAGATGAAGGGTAATTGACTCTATCTATATCACACATGCATATATATAACTATGATATTTTTTAATAAATGAGCCCAGAGATTAATGACAATAATAAAATAAAACTACGACAAGAGTCTATAATGCAAAGTCATATGAGTTTTTTTTCCTCTCTCCTAAAATACATTCTACTGCGTTCACCCTCTTGTATTGATGTGAGATGAGATGGCTCCCACATGACAAGCTGAGGTGAGGTGAACGCTCTTGGCACTGTGACACAGCCTCAGGCCGCTGTTGACCTTCTGATGAATGTCAGCAGGACCTTTGGGACAGGCAGATGCTGGTTGTCCACAGGTAACCAACCACAAAAAGTGAAACTTGTTTAAGGGTGTCTTTCTGCTCTATGGTCCCTGTCAGTCTCCAGAGGCCTGAGGTAACAATCTGTTCTGTGGGAAGAAACCCAGGATTTTGGGGATTCAGAAGCAAACCCAAGATCACATGGCTGTTGGGATTTACCTGGATTGCTGAACTCTATAGCTCTTCACGCAGAGGCCTCAATTTGCCCATAGTTCCTATCCCAGATGCCCTGCGTTTGTTGGTTGACCTTAGTAGTTGACAGTGATGGCCATGCCAGTGTCACAAACATGACTGTTTAGTGTCAGTGGAGGCTTCATACAGAGCTGGGCTCACAAGTAAGGGCGAATTTCGGGTCTCTGCTATTTTTTATTTATTTTGATATAGGGTCTCTATTTATAGTCCAGGCTAGCCTCAAACTCAATAAAGCCTCCTTCCTCAGCCTTGAGTTCTGGGATTATAGGCATGAGTTACCATGCGTAGCACCAGCACCCTTAAAGATACAGCAGTTGGAACTCTGGGCTCACTCGCTAGGTGTGCACAGTTTCCACCTCTCATGCCCTGACATTTTCTGTGCATTGAACACGAAACTATATCCTACTCAACACTGAATCAGCTCTGGCCTCAGATGTTCTGACTGGCATTTTCCTCCTTCCTCTAAGCTCTGCATGCCCCAGCCTCCCTGTGTCTCCAAGCCTGGGCCTCAAGGCCCTCTTGCCCCTGGCCCAGGACTACTGTGGACTTGACCACTTTCTTAGGACTCCCCTTGTCATTGTCCTCACCATGACTTGGGGGCATTGGTTACCTTCTTTTATCTGATACCCTATAGATTGAGATTCCTGCTAATAGCATTTGGGTTGACATTGCCATTACATTTCCTCAACACCAGGCCCTATAAATGTGTAAGGGGACTTGGAGGGACATGGTTAGAAGAATCAGTGCAAAGAAGAGAGTTCAGGGACACCATTTTTTTTTGGGGGGGGGGAATCTGAAGTTCCCACCCTCATGGAGCTCTAGTCTTGAAATAACAAAGGAGGCAAACAGCCCTGGCTGAGCGTCTCTTACATACTGACTACTTCCTCTTCATCAAACCTTGCCAGTCAGTATCATCCTCCAATGAAAGATGAGAAAAGCTGGACTTAGAGATGTTAGGTAAATCACTGTATATGCCCCAGGCTTAGGAAGTGAGCCCAGGTCTAAAGTTGGGTGCCCTCATGCACGCTACCAGCTAACCTTGTCCTGTGTTCTGCTTATAATCGTCTTAGGGACACATGTGACAGGTGAGGTAGAAATTGAAGAGAAACATATGCCATGGTTTGAATGAGAATGGCCCCAATAGGCTCAAATATTTGAATACTTAGCCCCCAGTTGGTGGAGCTCTTGTGGAAGGATTAGGAGGTGTGGCCTATTGAAGAAGGTGTGTCAGTGGCGGGGAGGGGGGGTGCTTTGAGGTTTCAAAAGATCCCAGTCTTTCCCAGTGCATTCTCTCTCTCTCTCTCTCTCTCTCTCTCTCTCTCTCTCTCTCTCTCCTTCCTGGTTTTTCCAGATGTGAGATGTCAGCTGTTCCTACCACTGTGCCTTCACCCTGCCATCACGGGCAATGACCATTTGAAGCTGCAAGTCAAAGTTAAACACTTTCTTTTATAAGTTGCTTTGGTCGTTCTGTCTTATCACAGCAAGTGAACAGGAAATAACATAGCATATTAGTTTCTTTCCTTGTTTTTGGGTCAAAATGCCTGACAGATATGACTTGAGGGAAGAGGATTTATTTGGGCTCATAGTATAAGGGAACAAAGTCCATCATCATGGGGAGAGCATGGTGGCAGTTGGTTGGCAGGAGTATGTAGCTGGGACTCCTTGTCTCCCCATATCTTAGTGGAACAGGAAGCAGAGAAAGAAATGTAGGTATTTAATTTGGCATTTTCTTCTTCCTGTTTGGGCTGCGGAAAACTTTGTCCCCCCCTGCCAATTCAGGATGAGTTTTCCTTTCTCAGTTAACCCTCTCTCTAGAGATACAGTCACAGACATGCCCAGAAGTGTGTCTCCTAGGCGATTCTAAAGCCAGTCAAGTTGACAATAAAGATTAACAACCACAGGGTGGATTGAAGACTTTCTGCTATTATTCCTCTGCCACTTTGTGCCCCAGCTGTGGCCCTGCCTCCCTGGCTCCTCCACTGGAGGCAATCACTATCTCTAGGAATGCATGAAACCCTGGGAGTGGCTGACTCAGGAGGGAGTAAGCCTGTGGCCTGGTGTAATCTACCCACAAGTCTGGTGGCCAAGCGGCTGTGGGGGGCATCCTAGCATATCAGCAGTCACATGATCAAAGAACAAGGAGGAATTAATATCCCTGAGGTGGTCTGGAGCCTCTGATACCAGCAGAAAATTACAGGACACGAGATGAGGGTATTACAGAGGAAAAGGGGGGAGCAGGAGATTCCCGTGGCTAATCCTGTTAGCGAGACAATTTCTTATCAAACTCATTATGCTTTTGAAAGGAGGGGAGATGGGGTGAGGGAGAGTGGGCCGGGGTGAGAGCATCTGGCAGAGGGAGAGGAAGGGAGAGAGGCAAGAGTAGCTGAGGCAGCGGAGGTGAGCAGGCAACTGACAACCTGGTGTCTCTGTTCTGCTTATAGCAAGGTCTAAGGTAAAAAATTTTTCTAGGAGGCATCTCTCTCCTTGGCAAATGTCAGCCAGTGAAGAAGCTATTTCTGTTCTGGCCACAGATGTCTGGAGTCCCCAGCCTTGGCCTTTCTTCTTTGACCCAGATCACACTGTTCCTGTCTTTATGGGTCATGAGGATCACCTCCAGTCTACACAAATGCTGAAAACCAAACCAATCAATCAAGAAAAACAAACCAACAAACCCAATAACAAAACAAAGCATAAAACAAAGCAATACAAAAACCCCAAAGACTTGTTTACAAAAGATTTTTTTCAACTTTCTATCCTCAACTTGCCTCCCTTCTGAGATGGGTGAGGAAGGGATTAGGCCTAGGAAATTGCAAAGCTTTCTGGCAGCCACTAGCTGAGCATTCTTGGGCAAATCACTTAACTTCTCTGGGCAGTCATTTCCTCAGCTTGAGCGTAGAGAAGAATTACATCATGTGCTGTGTTCTTCATGGTTTCCTGTGAAGATGGAAAGGGGTGTGCATGCAGAAGAGCTGCCATCTGGAAACTTCTACATAAGGGAAGAAATTGTTCTATTTTGAAGTTGAGACAATGGGTTCAGCTAGGCTAAGTGTCTCTCTGGCAGTACCAAGGCTGTATGTGGCCTTTCAGGGCCTGAGCCTTTAGTTTCAATAACAGGGTTTTTGAATTTGCAGACTTGCTTGAAGCCACCCCCATCACCCTGCTCCTGACTGACCAATCACAAAGAAGGTATGTGATGTGCAGGAACCTGAGTGCTTGCTTATAAGGGCTACGGAATGCTGAGCATCGCCCCAGGCTGGAGGGAGAAACAAGTCCTCGAGGCAGATGCAGTTGTGTCTATCCTCCATCTATTCTCCCTTCCTTCCGGATGAGCTTGGGTAGGTCAGTGCCCATCACTGCATGCTCTGAGTGAGGAGGTGAGCTTACACGCCTGAGGTACAGAAGGGCTTTTAGAAACTTTTCATGTTCCAAACAAAAAGGGGAGTCACTCAGGACAGATCAAGGATGTAAGCCTGAGAAAGGAAATGATAGAAGTCTTAGAAGAAAACAGGGGGAGCCCTGTGACGCTGGGCTTGCCAGTGGCTTCTTGGCCACGACACCAAAAGCACAAGCAAGGAGAGAGAAGAACAGATGGAGTGGCCTCCCTTGGAATTTAAATTTTCTGCCACCAAAACCAAGTGTAAAAGTCCCCAAGATATGGGTGCAAGTCATATATTGGATTAATGACTGATATCCAGGCTAGAAGAAGAATATTTACAAAGCAAACAGCAAGACCCAGCAAACTGGTTTAGAAACGGCTGAAGGACGGGAATAGACATTTCTCCTAGGAGAAATGCAGGGGGCCGAGAGGCAGAAGAGCAGAGATGGCCGACATCAGAAAAATGAGAACCCAAACAGCCAAGAGCTACTGCGGGGCACTCGTTAGGATAGCTGTTCACGACCCGAACAAGCTCAAGACTGGAAGACGCCACGTGTTGGCGAGGATGTGGAGACATCGGAACCCTGTGCTGCAAGGGTGGGGATCTGAAATGATACAGGCGATACGGAAAACAGCACAGGGGCTCCCTGAAAACTTAGAATCACCACACACCTCAGAAGCTCTACCTCTGGATACGCACCCCCTAAGAACCAAAGGCAGGTGATACTGCGGTATTGTACACTTGTGTTCTCAGCAACACTAAGCACCACAGGCAAAGATGAAAGCAATCCAAGTGTTACATATGGCCAGAGTACTGCTCAGCCTTAAAACGGAAGAGGCTGGGCAGGCGGCTCAGTGGTGAAGTGCTTCTGCACGAGTGTGAGAAGGGGAGTTTGGATCCCCAGAACCCATGTGAATGCCACGTGGTTGTGCTGGATGCCACGTGGTTGTGCTGGATGCCACGTGGTTGTGCTGGCCTTCTTGTAATTTTAGCCTCAGGTGGGTGATCCCCAAGCACCAGGTTTGCTTGAGACTCGCTGAATAAAGTGGGAGACCAATTGAGGGTGATTGTCTGCATCACCTTGGGCCTCCACACGCATGTACATCCACCCTCATGTGCCCCCATACACGTGTGTCCACAAATATGCAAAAGGATGTATATACTCATATGCACACCAGACATACATGAGCTAGGAAAGGAAAAAAAGGAAATTCTGACACATGCTACAACACAGGCAAATTTTGAGGAAGCCTCCCTTATTAGGATGACCTCCTGTGTTCAGACCAGACTGGCTAGGGTTAGTTACTGCATGGCTCCCCTCACAATTACTGACCACTTCTTTCAAGGTTGGCTATTTTCGTGCCATTCTTCTAGCTAGCGAATGTCTTAAAGGTCAGGATCTTATCCACATCTGGACCCTGGTGCCTGGGTGGACATCATGTCCTTGATAGGTGCTCAGCATTGACTGAGGACTTTAGTGACCTGCAGGGGTTAACAGTGTAATCAGATGGACAGAAACAGGTACTCAGAGGCTAGATGGCATCAGAAGCAAGACTAGACATTTTTTTTTCCCCAAGTTCATAGTCAGCATCTAATTTTTGCCTGGTTCTGTCACCCAAGCAGGTGATGCAGCAGGAAGCAGGCAGAAGGTGGTGATGAAAAGCTGGAGACAGAGGAACCTCTGGGCATACCCTTCATGAGATCCTGCGGAACTCTCAGTCCAGGTTAGGGACCAGGTCGGATGTTCTAGTCACATCATCTATGTGCCCATGTGACGGGAAAGACAGGAGCAGCTCCACCTTGACCTTCCACAGGAGGGCCCAGGACCTCTAGCGGTCTGGTAGGATGGCATATGCGCCGGGGAAGAGATGTCATACCTTTCGAGTCACCTGCCGAGAGACTGGCAGCCTCCTTACCCACCTCTCCCGTTTTCACCGGATTGTACTGGTGGGGGGGGGGCAGGAAGGTACTGATAATGGCATGGTGTGATGGCACTTTTCCAGGGAGGGGGAGCAATGCCTTCTTCTGGTGGTGACACAGGAGAGTGTCAGTATCCCCAAGACCAGGCAGGGTGGAAGTGAGATTAGACTTTGGGTGGGGGAGTCTTTCTAGCAGAGGGAGGGCTTTGGGTGGTCTTCCCGTGAAGGTGAGGATCAAACCCTCTGGCAGGAGGCTATGCGGGGACTTGCAGGAGGCAGGAGCCGACACGGAATTGGGCAGAAGACGATCGGACTGACAGATTGTTTCAAGTAACCTTCTGGGACTAGGAGTCGAGGATGCTTCCCCAGAACAGCAAGGACTTTAGTCCCCTTAATGCCCATAGCAGACTATTCCACTCCACTCTCCTGCCCTCAGTGCCCTTGCAGAGACTGTGCTGTCCTCAGCCCCACTCCTCTCCTCCCATCCCTGGAGGTGCCTGAGGCCAAGATAGGGGGTAAAGTCAGCGGGGCTGGGAGAGAGCCAGGCTGTAGCTTCTCAGGATCCCCTGCTGGCTTCACTCAGGCCCCAGACCCTCTTCTTGTCTTTTATCTGAACAGAAATCCAGGCAGCAGCCCCAGGCACTAGCAAAGCATTCCATGGAGTGCAATTTACACCATCTGCCTCTATCATAAGCACCCCTGGCTTTGGGCAGCCAGAAGAAAGAGAGAGGGGCTCGGCCAGGGAAGGGGCTGCTGGGCTCAATTTGGTCTGTGAAGCACACTGGGGTTGACAGCAGTCTGGGGGGTGGTCTGAGATCAGGAGGGAGGCAGAGAGAGAAGAAGGAAGGACACACAGGGAGAGGGATAGGGTGGAGAGAAAACCAAGACGGTGTTAGTAGCTAAAATAGGTTATAGCTTTAGGGCAGTGATCCTTGAGGTATTTCAGCCCCAGGGGACATCTGCAAAAATCTGGAGATGTGTTTGTCATGACAAGATTAGGAGTGGTTACTACTGTCATCTAGTGGGGTAGAGGTCAGGGATGCTAAACATTCTACAGACGTGGGACAGGTCCAGTAATGGAGGTTTCTGAGGCCCAGAGGTCTGTGGTGCTGGTAGGTCAGAAGGACGCAGGCAAGAGCAGAAGAGAAGAGCTTGGGGGCTCAATTCCACCAGTGTCAGATCAGCATGCTCTAGGGACCATAGTGGGAGCCATGACTGGGCTGAGAATCTGTTATCACACTCCTAGGCAGGCAACTTTAGAGGTGGTGGAGCAAGAAAGAGGCTTTCTTCAGACCATGGGTGTCCTGAGCTAAGATCCCACCTTGAGAAAGGAGAGGGACTCAGCAGGATGGAAGTCAAGGAACTCAAGAGATGTGAGGGGAGGATGAGGTGAAGCAGATGGGAAGGTTTGCCTCAGCCCTGAGAGGTTCCAGCATCTGCCGAGAGAGTCTAGGCTCTACCTAGAGCCTCTTGGGTTGCACGGTGGTTAATCTTCAGTGTCAACTTGATTGGATTTAAAATCACCTACGAGGCATATTTTCTACAGAGGTTTAACTGAAGAGGGAAGATTGACCGTGATGTGGGTGACACCATCCCATGGGCTGGCAGTCTATGTAAGAGTCAGAGCTCCTATTTCTCAATTTCCCAATCCTTCCAGATGCGAGCAAGCAGCCTTACATGCCTGCCACTGCAGCTGGGGGCCACTCCCACTTCCCTACCTTCCTCCACCATGATTGATGGCATCTCTACTAACCATGAGCTAGAAACTACTTTCCTTTCTTAAAGGGCTTCTTGTCCAGTGTTTGGTCACTGAATAGAGAGAAGTAACAAATACAGATGGGTTTCCCAAGTCAACCTGGGCAGGTCCTGGTGCTGCAGTGGGCACCAGCAAGCTTAGGAGACCTCTTGTATTGGCAGGGCATGGGGTAACTGAAGAACTCAAGGATGGAAAGGTTGGCATCTTAGTGGCAATGGTGATGGGAATACTAGGATATCTAAATGCAGATACCATCTGCTATGGTTTGAATGTCCTCTTCAAGAGAACTCATGTTGACATTTAATCACCTTTGCTATAGTATTAAGAAGTGGAACCTTTGGGTGGGGGCAGAAGGGAGGGCAGAAAGGGAGGAGGAGAGAATGGGAGGGGATGAGAACTTGAGGGTTCAGGATGGTTGAGATGGGGGAAGGACAGAGATGGAGTGCAAGGAAAGAGACAGTAGAGAGGGTGCCTTAACAGTCTTGCCCTGTAGTCAGATTGATGACTATCTTAACTATTACCATAGAACCTTCATCCAGCAACTGATGGAAGCAGAGGCAGAGGCAGAGACCCACAGTGGAGCACTGGGCTGAGTTCCCAAAGTCCAGTCGATGAGTGGGAGGGGTGAGACTATGAGCCAAGAGGCCGAGACCATGTTGGGGATACCCACTGAAGCAGTTTACCTGAGCTAATGGGAGCCCACAAACTCCAGCCTGGTAGCAAGGTAACAAGCATTGGACCAAATTAGATGGTCTGAATGTAGGTGACAATTGTATGACTGGGGCAGACCGAGGGGCCACTGGCAATGAGACCAGGATTTATCCCTACTGCTTGTACTGGTTTTTTGGAACCCATTCTCTTTGGAGGAATACCTTGCTCAGCCTAGATACAGTGGGGAGGGCCTTGGTCCTGCCTCAAATCAATGTGCTAAACTTTGTTGACTCCGCATGGGAAGCCTTATATCTTTGAGGATTGGATGGGAGTGGGGAGTGGGGAGGAAGGGGAAGGAGATAAGAGGAGGGGAGGGAGTGAGAACTGGGATTGGTATGTAAAATGAGAAAAGACAGTTTTTAAAAATTAATTAATTGACTAAAAAAGAAAAGAAAAGAAGTGGACCCTTTAAGGGGCAATTAATCACAACTCACACCCGTCAGTCTGCTGTCTTAGAAGTAGTAGAGGTTCAACCCCCTCAATCGTGTGGTGGTTTCCACCATGTTATAATAAGCATGGAGGACCTGGCTAGACGAGCCCCCTTCACCTCGGCCTTCCCAGTCTCCACAACCATGGGCCGTGTGTGTGTGTGTGTGTGTGTGTATGTTTGTGACTTACTTGCTTGCCTGGAATATCTTGTTCAAGCAGCAAAGAATGGATTAAGGCAATTGCCCACGTTGTGCCAGGCACAATCCTGGCATCTTTAATGGAGTGCTGCACTTAACCAACAGCCCTATTGCCACCACGGCTCTTCTCTCAGCTGTCACATGCCCATGGTTCTGTTTCAGTTCTTTCAGATCCACCTTTTCTATTGATTTGCCTGATGCACACCAACAGATTGGACAAACATCAATAATCTGTCTTACACCCAAGGCTGGAGATCACCAGCCCATCCATGGCTGTGATGGTTTAAATGAGAATGACCCCCATAGGCACACACATTTGAATACTTTATTCCCAGTTGGTGGAACTGTTTGGAAAGGATTAGTAGGCGTGGCCTTGTTGAAGGAGGTGTGTCACTGGGGTAGGCTTTGAGGCTTCAAGATATGAGCTCTCAGCTGCTGCTCCAGTCACATGTCATCAAGCTACCGTCACTTGGCTGTCATGGACTCACCCTCTGAAACTGTAAGACCCCCCTCCCCCCAAACTCTTTCTTCTGTAAGATGCCTTGGTCTTACAGCAGCAAGAGAATCGTAACTAAGATATTAGAAAAGAACCCAGGCTTTTGGCTCCCAGAAAGGCTCTCTCTAGAATCTTCTAGGACTGGAATAGGCACTTTCCTAATCTTCAGAGGGGACCTGGAGTCTAACTCTTGGCCATTTCCGTGAGTGTCTTGGTGAGGCTCCTGGGACCTATAAAACTGGGCTAAGATTCTGCCACACTTTAGATGGTGGCTTTGACCTGTATCCCACAATCCTCTGCTGCCCACCCTCTCCAAGGCCTTTATTCATTTTTGCAAAAATCTATGTTCATTGTAATCGTGATGAAGTAGCAGAATGTGTATTAAAAAGGTTTTTCTTCCTCCCTTGGCGGAGCCTGCGAAGAGTGGGCCCCAGGCTATCCAGAGGGGTTCTTGGGTGGAGGATGGGTACCAGGGCTCTAGGCAGTCAGCCCCAGGCAGGGGAGCAAGAGAACTTGGGCTACACGAGTAAACCCCTCCCCAGATTTAGGCTCACTGGTGAACTCCAACAAAGAGCTCCTCAGGCCAGTGCTGAGCAGAACTAGTACACCCAAGAAGACTGGCTTGTCACTACCCTCCTCTCACCATGGCAGGGGACAGTGGCCCTCAGGTCTGCTCCCTCATGTATCTTCAGGTCCTTCCCCAGCGAGAAGTGAGACTGTAGCCCAGAAAGCCAATATGTAACCATGGTGGGGAAACCTGGAGCCTGATCAGTTCCCGGCAAGCTCTCCCCTCACAGCGCATCATGTTGGGTGACTTTAAACCTTGCCCCCTCCACACTGACTTTGCCATTCTTCTGAAACTCCATGCAGCTGTGACTGTGTCGCTGTAGTGATGCCTAGAACCTTCCAGTCACCTAGACCAAGACCTGCTTGACTCTCCAGCAGGTCTCCTGTCCGCCCTTTCCTCTGCCCTATTCCAGCTTCACAGAGTCTCTCTCAATACTTGGTTCTCCTCCCCTTGGGCTTTTTTGGGTTCCCACCCTTCCTCCATCTGTTGTTAATATTGTATCTTCTCAGCCTTCATTTCTACTGAAAACCCCGAGAGACCACTCAGAACGGGCAGGTCATTCAGATCGTTGCCAGGATTTGTATAACCTTGCCCTGTAACTGTCACTTACTACACATTCTCCTGATGAAGCAATGCCCCTTGAGGATAGGGTCATGTCTGTTATGACTCATTGTGTCCTCAGTACCTGCCACAGCATTTGACCCAGGCACTGGTTAGATGTGACATGGGCTGCAATGACCTCCTGGACATAGAAGGCCAGGAAGAAAGTGGTGGCCCTAGGTGTGGGGAAGGGAATAGGTGCCCTAGCCTCCTGGCCTCTGCTAGGGAGACAGTGTGGAGAGAGAATGGGTTTCACAGGCCACTAATGACAGGACTTTAACTTGTAGTTTTGGCTCAGAGCAGTGGCAGGCTGTCTGGGGTTCTGGGGCTGACAACACTGAGACCAAGTCATGGAAGTAGCTTACTGGAGACCAGAGAGCTAAGTCTGGAAATTCATGCACTGTGGGTCAAAAGGAAGCCCCTCGAGCTCTCCGTGTGCCTTTTACCAAGAAGAGGCGATTTCCTGAACACATCATATCCATCCCTTTTCCCTGTGACTTGACTCCATGCTCCTCATCAGAAGGTGCAGGCCAACCCCCACGCAGATGTCACCCCTTCGGTGTGCTCTCCCACACCCCCTTGGAATCGTTCCTGGCTCTGGGCGTTGCATGTGCCATTTGATTTCATCAGACGTCAGTCACACTGAGATGCTGATGTGTGGGCGTCCTTGGCAGAAGGGTAAGTTCTCTGAGGCCCAGGGTTGGAGGATCACACGATACTGGAAAGCCATGGCCTCAGAGACTTGAGATCAACTGTTACTGGTTCTTAGCCAGTGTCTAACAGAACAGGTGCTTGTGATGAACAGTCCAAGAGGTGAGTGGACGGATGGATAAAGCAGGGATAGCTACATCTGTGTCATATGGAGACTCTAAGGCTTGCAGACATGATAGAAACCAGACTATGAAAAAGTTATTATTTTTATTCTGCATCTGTGTTTCTGCCCTTGTGACACCCCTTCAAACTCTGCCTGCTGAGATATACCAAATGTCACATGCCATCACCCAAATCCTTGGTCATTTGCTGATGGTGTGTCATTACTACCTGGCTGGCTCTGGGACAGGCTGCCACTTTGCTTCATTTTATTCATTTTTTTCCACATAAGAGGAACATGTTAAGACTCAGGGGAAAAAAGGGGTAAAAGAAAGAAAGAGAGGGGACCACCCCAAAGAATCAACAAGAAACAGACAGCTGGGTGGCACAGTACCGTGTGGTCCTAGACCATCCAGCTTGGCTTCCGTCTTCCCAGCTCCAGGGACTAGTCATCTGGGGACTCCAAAGTTTGGAAGAGCTGGGAAGGAGGAGTCAGGGGACAATTGCATTACCAAAAAATAAAAAAATAAAAAACTCTTAAGAGCTCGTCTACTTGGGAACTTACATACCCTGTGGGATGTGAATGAAGCTCTGGGCCAGAGGAAAATCATGCCCAAGTGAGTCATTTGGACTCTGCTTACCTGAGCCTGTCCTTCACTCATTTGCTGCATTTGTGCTCAGTTTGCGACATTGCACAAACCTCTTCATGTGTATAAATGTAGCAGGAACAGGGTGGTAGATGGGGGAAGAAGGCATAAGACATGATCAGTAGCCAAACAGAACTGATAAAACCTAAGAGTGGTTGAGGAGGAGTGGTTGCAAGGCCCCTGCAGTGGGTGATAAGATGTGCAACCAAGCTCGTGCCAATTGGAAGTGGTGTGTCCTTGGGAGGAATTGCAGGGTGGCAGTCTTCCTCTATATGATATGGGATGGCATCTACTTTATGAAAGAGGTCTATGAAGAGGCCATACTCGTATGATAGCATGGGACTATGGGGGCACCCCCAATAGCTGATGAGCTGGAGACTGCATTGCTGTCTCTTATGACATGCAACCATAAACAGGTAATGGGGGCAGTTGTGTAGCCTTTGTGTAGGCAATAACACATGTAAGTGAGGCAGGGCTGTCAAGAAAGAACTTGCGTTGACAATTCAAAAAAATTGCAAGAAAAAAACACACACACACATACACACAGACACACACACAGACACACACACACACAGACACACACACACACACACAGACACATACACACCACACACACACACACACACACACACACACACACACACACACACAGTACCCTCTGCACTAGCTCTGGTTTGGTAGGAGGGAGGAGCATGAGATGGAGGTGTTGGCTTGCTGTTTCTAACAGCTGGTAAGATGCAAGGAAACGAGGGCCCAGATGAGATCTGCACTAAACACCCCTTCCTGGATCCAAAGCCTTGAGACTCATGGGGAGAATTTGGCAGTGAGGAGGGAGAAAGGGAGATGGGAGCGATAAAAGCTGGCCCTGGATCCGACCTTTAATATACAGAAAGGGAAAATCCCTGATAGAGAATGCAGATGAAGGCCTGAATAATGGCCTAGTAAGGGCACTGTGATAATCAGGGGTGTTCTGCTCCTGAACTGCCCCACCCCATCTGAGGAGCTATCGACAGTTGATGGCTTCTGGGGGGGCTTCTTTCTTTCTTTCTTTCTTTCTTTCTTTCTTTCTTTCTTTCTTTCTTTCTTCCTTTCTTCCTTCCTTCCTGCTTTCTTTCATTCTTTCTTTTTTTGGTTTTTCGAGACAAGGTTTCCCTGTGAAGTTCTGGCTGTCCTGGAACTCACTATGCCCAGGTTGGCCTCAAACTCATAGATTTTCCTGCCTCTGTCTCCCAAGTATTGGGATTAAAGGCATGAACCACCACTGCCAGTTTGGAAGTTTTCTTTAAGGGTGTGGCCCCTGGTAGATGAACTGCTCTATCTAGAGGATGTTCCCACATCCAGGAATATATGGGCAGCAGAAATTGGACTCAATGGATTATTATTATTATTATTATTATCATTATCATTATTATTATTTTGGTTTTTTCAAGTCAGGGTTTCTCTGTAGCTTTGGAGCCTATCCTGGAACTAGCTCTTGTAGACCAGGCTAGCCTTAAACTTACAGAGATCCTCCTGCCTCTGCCTTCCAAGTGCTGGGACACAAATTTGGGGACTTAGGGAGAGGAGTGAGGAGTTAATTTTTCCAAAATGAACTGTATGAAATTCTCAAAGAATTAACAAAATCCCTGTAAGTGGAGGAAGTAGAGAAGGGAAAGCAAAGGAGTCTAGAGCCCAGTATATGCTCAAGAGTGAATGTGGAAAGATTGTGTCCAGCTGAAGTTCCCAGAAGAAAAAAATGAACAGAAATCCACAATGCTGTGCTTGGAAATCTCTGGAGGGCTTTAAGGCCTGAGCAACAGTTCACCAGAGGAGTGGGAGAGAGTAGTATAGCTGAGAGAGATTAGGCTTGTCGTGGGGTAGACAGATAATCCTCAGAGTGCGATGTGCATATTTATTTTGTAAAGGGCAGTACACTGGAAATGGAGGAGATATGCCCAGTCCTTCCCAGAGCCAGGTATGGCTGATAGAGGAGCTGTGGCTGTGGCATCAGCCTAGATTCCATTAGACCCGAGGAGATGGCTCCAGTGGTGGCTGCAGCAGGTATAAGAATGGCCTATTTCTTCTTATCACCAGGCCAGGCCAGGCCAGGCCAGAGAATGTGAACTCGGCCAATCAAGCCCATCAGGGAAGGAGCCATGAACAGCAACCACATCACGGTGTCCCTGGGTAAGATGGCTTGTGGACAGTTAACTGTGTATTATAGCATGCTAATTGGAGCAATCTCCTCTATCCACACCATTGTACCCAACACTGCTCTTCTGATGAAATAATTGGTAGAAGTCACGTGATCATTCTAGACTGAACTTTGTTAGTTTTACTTTATATTCCATTAACTGCTGAGTCCCAGGACTCTTGCTTGAAGTGCGTGGTAGTGGGCCTTCAGCGATTCTGCCCACCCTCTGTAAAAAGGCTTAATTATGTAATGCTAACCCTTGACTGTTTAAAAGACTTGGAAAAGCAGTTAAAGATGTTAAATACAGAAGGGCTCTTGCCTGGGTGGGAAATGCACTCCTATAAGACCTAAAGTTGCTGAAAGAAGGCAGGATGGCTTCATAGGGATAGTGACATTTGAAAACTGGCCAGGTCTGCTGTGTTATTGACCAAATTTGCCCCTCTGGCTCTTAAAAAGTGAAACTACATTTCCCAACCTGCCCTGCAGCCAGGTAGGGCCAAGTAGCTGAGTGATAGCCTCACTTCAGACCTGTGTGTCATCTGTATCTCCTCTTCTCTATGTTCTTGGTGATTTAAAGGACTCAGAAGAAAGAAGAAACTGATCTCTCTCCTGGACATCTCTAGCAGTGTGTGGCAGAATACTCAGGTGGGACCAAGGCACGAAGAATTGAAGATGTTTACTGTATCAGATGCCACAACCCCCAAGTTCAGTCTTGAAGGTCAAGGGACAGACTTCCCAGGTTCAGGAAGCAGGAGAGAGCTTTCTGAAAGGAAAGAATTACCTTGCACAAACTGTGGAAATAGGAGCTGGGGTTATGTCTGTCTACAGTTTATAGAGGGTCAGTGACAGCTGAGCTGGGCAATGGCTGGGACTGGCTCAGGCCTCGACTGCTGCCCTGAGATGACATGGGTTTTGGGGGATTTATGCCAAGGACTGACACATCGGATCTTTGTGTTTGAAGGATTATTCTAGAGCATCCCTCAAGACCTCCCCAAGAAAGTACCTTCCTGAGGTGTGCCCACAAAGCACACAGTGAGTGACGTGCTCACAGACATGGACAGCGGGTACGACACACTCATTCTCTTTCTCTTTCTTGGGTTGATTTTTTTTTCATAGGACTCACCATTATCTGAGTGGATTCTGCAACTTAAAGATTTGTTCTCTGTCTTCCCTGTACCAGGGTACAAGATCCCCAAGAGCATTAAGCTGGCCCATTGCTACGGTTTGCATGGGTCTGTCCCCTTTGTAACTTAGGTTGAAATATGCTGCCCATTATGAGGTATTAAAGGCAGGACCAGGTGGGACCTTCAAGAAGGACTGTGGCCCTGCTTTTGTGAATTAACTAGTCTTGCTACGCAGTTAGCAAAGAAATGGGTTATCCCAAGAGTGTCTGCTTACAAAGCCAGCTTGGTTTCTTGCCTTGCATCACCTTGGGACTCTGCTAGGAGGGCTAACATCAAAGGGGGGGGGGGGATGTCCTTTGACCTTGGGCCAGAACTGTGAGAACAAACAAACCTGTTTCTTATAATTTACCAGTCCTTGATTCTATGTTATTAGCAACAGAATGTGAATTGAATCATCTCGTCTCAGCTCGATGAGCCCTTAGTGCTAGTTAGTTGGTACTTGGTACATTTTTGGGTGACTGAACAGTTAATGGCTCTGAAAAGTCCTGCAGTAAAGGAATTGGGTTATTGTGTGTTGGAAGGAACTATCTGTCTCTCCTTAGACTTTGTAAATGTCTCTGTGGTGGTCAGTGGCTGGTAGTATGTTTCTCTGCTGACTGTGCCTTCTGACTCCAGGAACCACTGAAGGTCATGACCCTCCACAAGGGAGAGGCTGAGGAGGATCCACTGTGATACAATGAAGTCAGCACCGGCAGCTGGAGCTGAGTGCTGAGGCGGAAGCCTTGTTGCTGGAACATCTCAGGGGGATGAGGCCTCTGCCTCCCGCCAGCCTGGCTTCATGCCAGCCGCAAGGCCAGCTTTCTACACATGGCAGCTGAGGGTGGCTGCTAAGCTTGGAGGATTAATGCCAGCGTCTTACAAAACCCAGCTCCCATGTCAAATTCTCTTCAGCTGGGCACTAGCCCAGGCAAATGAGGTAATGAAAACCAAGCCTCATTAGGGAATGCTGCAGGGCCTAGAGAGTGGAGCCCTGGCGGGGAGAGGGGTGGGGAGACCGCAGCTCCTCAGGATCCAGGGCTGCACCTGACTTTCTGTATCCTGGAGCTGGTAATTGTAGGGCATGAGACAGAAAGCCAAGGGGCCTTTGGAGCTAAACTGTTTATTTGTTTAGTTAGGTTTTCACTATACATTTTTGTTGTTTAGTTTTGAGGTTGTATTTTTGGAACTCAACTCTTACCGTCACTGATACTGTAATCTTTAACTAGGCAGCTGCTATGTACCAGGTACTGGCCCACTAGCTAAGAGCTCTCGATAGTTCTGTGGGCTGGGACTATTGTCTGTGTCTTCCCAGAAAAAGAGTGATGATTCCCCTAAAATCATGGGGCAAGTGTGTGTGGTCACACTGAGACAAGAACCCAGCCGATGGGGCTTTTTCTTCTACTCAGAGGGATTCTGAAGCACTAGTTGCCCTCAAAGGGGGCTGTGGTAGCTCCATATGTCTCAAGGGAAGATGTCGTCAAAGCGTCACACGATCCTCTGTCCATCTACCAAGGTTTTCTTGCCTTCCTCTCCCTAGGAGCAATGTTTGTACAGATAGGAAGCTCTTGTTTTTACAAAGGCTGGCCCAGCCACCGCCCCTGGATTTCCAGCTGAGAGAAGGTCTGTTATCCAGGCACGGCAGGGAAACCAGGAGAAGCTATGGTTCCTCGTGCCAGATCTGGCAAGTTCTGTGGGGGACTCACCGTGAATTACATTCACAACAGGTCAGCAGCTCCACCCACATCCTTCTGCCCTGGTCTTCTTGCTCTGAAGCCCCACTTCCCTGCGGGTTTGTGCTATAACATTGACTTCTGCCCCTGGTAGCTGTCCAGTTAGGACATGCAGGTGGTTTATGAGGAAGGCCACCATTTGGGGAATGTGCAGAAAGGTATACGAGCCCTGCCTCCTTGTGTTAGGCAAGTGGCTGTTGGTCCAGTTTTTTTTTTTTTTATGCACTCAGGTGTAAGGGTAACCAGGCTTCCTGCTCTGAAGATCTACCAGAGTCCTCCCCCCACAGAAGTGCTCCGTCAGGGTCAGCCAATCAAGGCCATGATCGTGAGCACATCACTTCACAGATGCCTTCTGGGGCCCTAGGAGAGACAGCTGTTTTTTCAGATTTCCTATTTTCCAAGTGGGGAAACCAAGACTCAGAAGTTTGCTTAAGGTCATTTTAGGTTCTACGGTGTGACACCAACCTATACTCAAAGCTCACACCCTTCCCTTAGTGTGGACAGAAGTGGAGCTGAGCACTGCAAGCTACCCAGTGCCCTACTGGCTATGTCCCGTCCCTGGGAGCCTGTGGAAAACCTTGTGGTAGCAATAGATCAACCTGGGGTCATCAACCATATTGCTGTCTGCATGGTCCTCAGAGCCCTTCCAATGCAGCCTGCCTCCCATTCATTAGCCTCCTTCCTGCTTCTTCATTCTGTTTAACATCTCTGCTGCTAGGCTCCAAGATCACCCTCACCCTTTGACTCCATTCAAAGTCTCTTCCACAGATTTTGCATATGGACTTGCATGCATATAGATGTATATGGCTATAAACCAGAGTGAGCAGGCTTTGTGGGGAAGAAACCCAGAACTGCCTTCTTGTCACATGCTCTTGGGATCTGATTGTCCTTGCAAAGTTGACATGTTCCAAACAGGACATTCAGGCTTCCCACAGCTGTCTGGCCTGTCTCCATTCTTCCCATTCTCCACCAAGAATTCAAAAGTCATCCATGTTCCCATCCCTGTGCACTGACTAGCAAGTCTTGTTGGCTCTTTCTCTGGATCCATCCCAGACCCATCCGCTTCTCTACTTTGCCATGACTTCTCTCCCTTCCCACCAGGCTCTGCAGCTCGACTGTTGACTCTTGTAATTCAGTGCTCACCACACATCTTAAGTATTTCTTTTAAAAACATATAATTTCCTTCATCTCAATTTGAGGCAGTCTCGTGTAGCCCAAACTGTCCTTGAACTCTATGTAGTTGAGAATGACTTTGAACTTCGGCCTCCACTTCCTGGGTGCTGGGATTACAGTCACGAGCCTCTATGCCTGGTTTACGGGGCGCTGAGGCTCAAACGCAGGGCATTGTGCATGCTCTACCAACTGAGCTACGTAACTTGCTCCAGATTCTTTATCATGACCTTGATGTGGCCACTGCTTCCTTTTGTGGCCTCTGCTAATCCCACCCTCGTCACTCCAGCTCATAGTCCCCTAAGAACAGTAAGACCATTTTCACCATCCTTGGCATGGGTGTTCCTTCTGCTTAGCAGCTGGTCCTCATTACGAAGCTGGCTCTGCTCTGGTCTTTAGGTCTCCACTACATGTCAACCCCTAAGACAGGCCTTCCCCAGCCATGCAGTTTAGAGAGGATACGGAGCACATGCTTCTGTTTTCTTTCTCCACAGAGCACACGCCACTGAGATCCTACAGCCAGGGATGATGCTTTCCCTGTTTGTTTGCTGTCTCTCTCTCCTCTAGCATGTAAGACTCGTGAGGTGGGTGATTGCGTTCACTTTGTTTACAGCTGTATTTCTAGGACCTGACTGGACATTATGTAGGTACTCAATAAATATTTATTAAATAAAAATGAATAAATATAGGTCCCTGCCCAATCCTAGCAGTATATAATATATTTATAATGTTTAATAATTGATGGTGTTAGTCTCTGTAAGTTTGTGGCGCCTCAGGATGTAGCGGAATGCAGAGCGATTGAAGAGCACTCTGCTGCTGCTGGTGTAGCTCTTCAGTACTCTGGCCATTTGAGGCATCACAGGCCTTGCTCCCGAGATACAGTGAATTCCAGGAAGAGAGCAGACCTCCCTAGGTTGCACTGAGCTCCATAGTTGTTTGGCAGGAGACCGGACACCGGTCATCTCCTGAGCTAAAGAAGAAACCTGAGGCCGAGAGGAAGGGACTCGTGCTGTCTCTGGCTGCTTGACTGGCCGTGTGGCTCAGTTCTCATCTACCCTATGGGTGGACTGCCTCCAAGCTCCTTTTGCATTTTTCTGGCATGTGGGAAGGTCAAAGTAAGGTCACCATCTGCCTTCCCACCTCGGTACTGGCACAAAGACTATGTGTAACTTGTAGCTCTAAGGGGCAGTGTGGCAGAGTGAGGTTAACCAGAGATTAACTGTGCTGTGTATCACTGTGTGACCTTGGCCTGGGGCTGAAGCTCTCTGGGTCTCCTTTCTTTATCTGTGAATGTAGAGAATCACAACACAGACACCCCCGGGAATCCTATGGGGCTCTAATGAGAAAATATATGAGAATCTCTTTGTAGGGCTGGGAGGATGACTCAGATGTAAAGTGTTTCCAGCTCAGTCTAAGCATCAGGGTCTGTGTTTGGATCACCAGGACTTATGGAAGAGTTAAGCAACATATGTCTGTAACCCCATGTTGAGCATGGGAGTAGGGAAGATGGACAAAGGTGACCCCAGGAGTCATTGAGGAGCCTAGACAACTATATGAGCTCTAGATTCAGAGGGGGACCTTATCTCAAACAGTAAGGTGGGGACATCTGATGCTGACCTCTGGCCTCCACGGGCAGCTACACACACGTCTTATAAACACCCCATATGTACACATACACATATCCACACAAACATATACATACATCTCTCTCTCTACCACACACACGTGTGTATATATGTGTATGTGTATGTATATGTATATATAGAGAAAGAGAAAGAAAGAAAGAGGGGGAGAAAGAGAAACTTTTTGTGTGGTATAGTATACATAGTAATTGCTCAATAAATGTTGGTTATTTTTATGATCGTTAATAGTATTGATCTTGAATTTGGATCTGGTCACCAGGGTCCTCTGTCTAGGATTTTTTTCTCTCCCTCTCCTTTGTTGCCACAGGCAAGTCACCTGGAGCCTTCCCCTTCCTCGCTTTTCTGCAACCAAGATAATGATAGCTCCCCTTCCTTCTAGCACCGCTGTGTGGATTAATTAGTGTTAATTAATGGGCTTTGAAAATGAAAAGCACCTAGGTAAGTGCTGATCATGATTATTAATGGGAACCATAAGCACAGAGAAGATGCTGAACAGGGTCCTAAAATTATCCAGATTAGAGAACAATGCAGGAAGTGAGAACATGGCTATTACACTCCAAGGCTGGGGCCCAAGTCTGCCAGGCTGCCAAGGTGCTTGAACCAGAATTAAACCCTCACAGCCATTCTCATGCAAAAGCAACCTGGTATGCCAAGGAGGTGGAAAACCCACAATGAGTATCACGGACTGGAAGAAAGCGGTACAGGTCACGGAGCCTTAAACCTCCTCCTTTGAGGAGGACCGTAGCCCATGGAGTCCTTTCCCTCTTTAAAAAAAAGTCCTATGTCATACAGAATCTTCTCCACAGATTATTATTTCTGAAATTCATTAAATATCATTCCAAAAAGGAGAAACCTGCTGCTTGTTCTCTGCACTTTGAGACCAGAAGGGGGTCCCCACAGCAGTGACAAGTGTATTAACAGCCGGATATCACCTGCTCGCTAAGAAAGCGCTTGTAAGGTAAACACCGTGCACGGCAGATCTTATATAGATATGTTGCCTCTTTTCTTGGAGAGAGTCAGATTTGTTGAAGTATAATTTGCCCATTTCAGTGAACAATTCTGGAAGTTCCGGCATACACATACAGCTGGGTAGCTGCCACCACAATCAAAGGACAGAACAATTCTATCACCTGCCAGATCCCTTCATGTCCCTTTGTTAGTCCTTCTCTGCAACCCAGCTTCCGGCAACTACCCATCTATTTTCTGTCTGTACAATTTTGCTTTTTCTAGAAAATCATATAAATGCAATTATACAGCAGGTAGCCTTTTGAGACCAGCTTCTTTCACTCAATCTAATGTGTTTAAGCGGAATGTATTGAGACGAATGAAGGTCAGATTCATGCAGTAAAAAACGTACGTGCATACATTATTTCCCCATTCCTGAGACACTTTTGAATGAGCTACTGCTATTCTTCCCATTTTACAAACGAAGCAAGTGAGGCCTAGCGGGTTCGGGGACCACCACAAAGCCAGTCAGCTGATGAAGTATGATACCAGGATTTAAAATGACCCCAAAGCTCACAGGTTTGCTCTGACTAAGTGGGGGTCAGGATCGGCACATTAATTCATTATTTATGTTGATTCTACTCTGGCTTCTGGAAATGCGTTTGTTTTTAGAGCTCATTATAACTTTACAGGATTCACTTTTTATATTTGACTTAGATACCCATGCCTGGTCGCCAGCTTGTAGCTTTCCATAAGGAGCACACAGCATGCTCACAGAAACTGCCCCCTGCACAGGGCTCCGGTCTAGAACCAAGTAAAAGGCAATGAGAGAGTAAGACACATTCCTGGGAAGGAGGTGCAGAGAGACACTGTGTTCCTTTTTTGGTGAGAATCACAGCCCATTTTCTCTTAAATTCAGTGTCTAATTTGATTTCTGCTGCTGCTTTGTTGATTTGGGGCTCTAAATCCATTTTCAAGTCCAGTGGGAGCAGGAGTGCAGTGTGGTTTGAAACCACAAAACCACACTGGCTTTCTTGGGAGAAGTGCTGAGTTGGAGCTATAGAAGGCAGCCTTGGCTACAGACTCAGCAATTAACACACGGAGAAAAGCGCTGGCCGTCCCTGATGACTTTAGCTGGTGGGGAGAGGGAGGAGCCAGCTCCTCCAGCCCACGTGACCATCTTCCCCCACTATTCCCCTACTATCATATCAATAATTATTAAGATGTGCATGCAAGTGCATTGACCTACTTGGAGGTTTCATAAATATAAATAAATTAAGTAGTCCCGCTTGAAGACGCCTGGGCAAATAGATGGGAAGGAAGAGGGAGTTGCTCATGCTTGGATGGACAGTGAAGGCGACCCTTGGGCATGGCAAGCCACAACAGAGAGTATATGACTCTAAGGGAGAAGAAAAGTCCCCAGGTCCTTGTCCCAAGGCAGGACTCTCCTTCCTGGGGCTGACTGAACCTGAGCCTACCATGACATCCTGGTGCTTGAGTTGTGTCTGAGGCTAGAAGGTGTTCTTTGGCCCTCCAGGTATCTTCATAGGGCTGGTGGGTGTTTGTATAGAAAACTAGAGCCGGTTAACTCTAGCTGCCGGATGCCTGGTCCTGTCCTGGGATGCTGTACAGTATTTTCTTGGTACTTTGAAACGATTAAGGCTGAAAGTGAAGGAACATAGATGGTGGAACCATGGAACTTGCTTCTACTGATAACCAAGAATGGACAAAAGGATGCACACTGTTCTTGGGGAGGGTTTTCAAAGTGTTCCCAAACCAGGATCTCATTTTGCATTCTCAACAATGTGGATAGGTAGTAATGCAAGAAGCACATTTTTTGTCTATCCAAGGTGGCAACCATGCCAATGACCAAAATTCTGTAAGCCTTCCCATTTTGTGAAACTGCCTGTCTGTCCAAACCCTGTACATTTCTGACAAAATTGACTTTCTGTCACATGCTTCCCCTCTGTGCTGATTATGAGCTAGCCAATCCTGTCAGATGGTAAGAGCGCCTACCAATGGGATGAGACACACTTACCACCTATGTTAGAATAAAATCTAAGGGAACTTCTTGCCCTAGCGTCAGCTCCATGAATCATGACACCTACTTTGTACAAACAGAATTTGTCGTTCTGGGTTACTTTTGCTTCGTCTATTTCTTTGTGCTACACTGGGGACATTCTATTGCAACAGCAAGGACATTGCTGTTAACATTAACATACCCATTCTCGTGAGACAAGGACAAGGAGGAAGAGAGATGAATGATCTAATCTAGGTCATTCAGGGGCCAACTGGTTTCAGCTCAATAAGCCATGAGCCATCATTACAGCTTTGTAGGGACTAGACGCCTGGGACCCTTCCTGCTACCTCTTTCTTCCCCCCACCCCAGTGCATCTTTCTCCATCTTTATGTCACAGCGCCTCCTTGCCTCCTGCCTTTCCCCTCACCCTCCAGCACGCTCCTCTGTCAGGCATGTTTTCGACATCGTGTGGACATTACTTAAGATCCTAGCTGGCTGCATTTTTTGCTAAGGCTAGTGAATCAGCTACCTCCCTCAAACCTCATCTTGCCAGATGAGAATCCCCTGTCAGTCACATCAGAAGGTTCAGTGGAGGCACCGGCTGCTTGGGGGTGACTGCCCTGCCCATCCTGGTTCATACTGCTCTTTCTTTTCCAACCCAGAACAGTGATGCTCATTTGTTCCATTGCATGCACACATCTTTCCTCCAGCCAATAGCCCAAGAGTCTTCTGGGTGCACATGACACATACACTGGATAGCAGACAGCCAGTTCTACCAAGCAACCTGACCATTGTCCTGCATTCTCTTCATCTTTGTGTATAAAATGGGCAGTGATGTGGCGTGGTGTGGTGTGGTGTGGTATGTGGTGTGGTGTGTGTGTGTGTGTGTGTGTGTGTATGTGTGTGTGTGTGTGTTCGTTCCAGCAATCTGGGAAGTCCTTTCCCATATTCACCCCCTCTGTCATTATGAACCCCACCTAGCATAGTGGTAAAAATGTAGAAGATGGGGTATGCTTTGACACTGGCCTTCTCCAGGGACCTGCATTTTAATAAGTATAAAGCTTCTAGCTAAAGGATAGGAAGTCTGACATTTTGGGGGTTTGGGAGGCTTCCCCAAATCCCTGAGCATCCATGAGACTCCAAGAGTGATTTGTGGTGCTTTTCTTGCCCCTGCCCTATCCACTTCCATCTCCCCAAGCCACATTAAGGGATCCTCGGGGAGCTAAGAAAATAGAAACACATTTGGATTCTTCTCCACTTCTGTCTTCTTGCATTCAGATGACTGACTCAAGCTTGCCTCATCTCCCTTCTTTGGCTTGGGGCTCTATCCCCAGGGAAGGGGGCAGGCATATCTGTAGTATGCTCTGGGGTTCTTGGTTGGGATCACTTCGTGCCTCTTCCCAGATCCGCTACTGAGTCAGAGGCCTCCATCTTCTCAGGAGTTGGATTCTACCCAAGCCCAGGATGGTTAGGAGGAGTGGCCCAAAGCAAGCCAACCTGGAAGGAAGGCTATTTATATTCATTATGGATTGCATGGGAGCAGCTTTGAGGACTCAGTGGGCTATCTATGCTCAGGGCAGAACTAGACCTCTGTCATGGCAACCTTGAGGAGTCATGAAAGTGGGGTGCTCAGGGTTTCTTTGAACAGTTCTGCTGCTCTATGTTCTGAGTCAGAGCAGGTGAGGGACGTGTATCACAACAAGTGTGCAGCCATTCCGAGTGTCACCTGTTAAACTTGAACAGCGATGATGCAGCATATGCCTGGAATGTCCACAGCACAGAGGCTGGCCAAGAACTCAACCTCTTTGTCCATTAAATGGCCTAGTAGAAGAGCCCACCTCCTAGGGCTGTT
This sequence comes from Arvicola amphibius, assembly GCF_903992535.2. Lineage (NCBI taxonomy): Eukaryota > Metazoa > Chordata > Mammalia > Rodentia > Cricetidae > Arvicola > Arvicola amphibius. The sequence continues at coordinate 113,669,519 of NC_052049.1, read as the reverse complement.
GAGAAGATTAGTAACATAAGTGAAGCACTCAGCATGCTGTCAAACAGGGCAAGGGTAGATAAATCTTAGTTGTTATGGGGTTGGGGATGTGGCTCATGTGGCTAGATTGCTTGACTAATATGCACAAAGTCCTGGGTTCAATTCCCAGTGCTGCATAAGCTGGCATGGTGGCACATGCCTGTATATCTTTGGCTACATAACAAGTTCAAGGTCAACCTGGGCTTTATGAGATCTTGTCTTGAAAAAATGAAATCAACAACAAAGCCAGGAAAAACCTACTACTACTACTACTACTACTACTACTACTAATACCACGCATACACACACACACACACACACACACACACACACACACACACACACACACCTACCTAACAGGACATGGAGCCATGCAGCTGCCAATGGCTGCAGCCTAATTTTGATCTTGGTTCAGAGTATTCTTGCAAATATTCCACTTTGGGATTACTCCTTCTCTTTGATCGTTCAGCCCTTCCATGGGACTTTTCTGCCCCTTCAAGTGCCTGGAGCTGTCTGCATGGCTGATGAGCAGTTTCAGCCTTGACAAAGACGCACTAGGTGTGCTACCTGAGAAAGCACTGGTGACCAGGAGGGCCATCAACATGACAGCTAACTCCCAGGAATTCCCTTTGTGTCAGTCCTCAGTCAGTGGTCCCAGGAGGAGGTGACAGCAGATGAGAATGATGGGACAACGGTCAGGAACTCAGAGAGCCTGAGTTGTCTAAGCTGTGAGCCCTCCTTTGGGGGAAGACTCCATTGAAATGTCACTTCCTCTGTGTGCCTTTCTTAGTCAAACTACCCTTAGAATAAATGAATCACGCCTTTCTGTGTCTCAGGGTTTTCACGGACACCACAAGCCTTGCACTGGCTTTCCTCCCCAGCCTATAGCACTAAGCCTGATAGAGCAAAGTCCTCAGGACTGGTATAGGAAGGATGCCCTGGAGGCTGACCACTTCCAGAACCCAAGACTGAGGAAATGCAGGACCACCTGGACAAGCACTTCCTTGTAAAGATCCATTGAACATGGGGCATGGAAATGATGTCTCCAAGGTCACACAGATAGCTGATGACAGCTGAGACTAGAACGCTGGGCTCTGCTCTCAACACCACTCACTCACCGTTGTAACCTGCTCGGCACTAGCTAAGGCTTGCAGGCTCTTCTATGGGAGGATAGACAGGGCAAGAGTGTCATTTCTGAGGTACAGAAATCGCTAATCCAATAGAGCTTTCCAATGAGACCCCTCCTCCCCCTGGAGGCCCTTGTGATTAAGGAGAATGTAGCATCCTAGTGGAGAGAACAACGCTGCCCTCGGCCTTCCAAGTTTAGGGCAACTTGACCTTTGGGTATTAGTTCTAGCAAGTAGGGTTCCCTCCCCAGCTCCTGTATTACCCATGCTCCAAGCAAACACTGTGCTGATCTTGGCACAGCTTACCACAAGATGAGAAAGTCTGAACCTGGTCCTCAGGGGGCGTTGAGGGGGTCAGCACTAGTGTGTAGCCGCGTTTCCATTTTCTTGACTGCCCAAGATCAGGAAGGTGTTTGAGTGAAGCTAGGGATGGGTCTCTCCTAAAACTTCTCCCCAAGGCTACTTCCCACAGTGTTTCCCTTCACTTTGGGGGTGTGCGGCAGTGCCCCTGTGACTTACAGAGACATTCAAACAGCCTAGTTCCCCATTCTGTTTCTCACACTTCGCCTGAAGAGTTAGTTATGCTAGAGGGGAGGGGCCTCAATGTGTTCAATTGAGAGCAAGGTCTGTTAGGGTGGTTTTTGAGTCTAGAGTGCCAGAGAGAATTTTCTAGAGAGCCTCTCAAGCCCCAGATTCCTTGTCTCTCTCTGCCTTGTCCAACACCTTTGTCTCTGATATCATCCTCTCTTTCCCACATGTATGTTTAGTTATGCCACTTAAAAAGTGATGCACTGTCAAGCGAGGTGACCCCCCCATAATTTACAGATGGCATCAGTAACCCTTGGATGTAATCGTGAGGAATGCATGGGCAAAACTGGGCTTGAATCTTGCCTCTGTTCTTTCTCACCAGTCACCCCAATCAAGCTCTGAGCCCTCTTCTGAGATTTAGACACAGTTTTTATAGGCAGGAGGGGCCCTGGCCCTCCCTGATCTGGGCTACGTATGTCATCATCATCCTGTATGCTCTGCAGACATGGTCTCAGGATGTTTTCTGGAGGAGGAACTGTTTTCCATTCCCAGGTTGCCATCTCCAAGTTCAAGTTCCTTTTCATAGAATGGTATGGATATTTGTTGTATTTAACACCTTAGCTTTGCAGGGACAAAGATGGGATCTGGCTTGCATGGGACTAAGGCCAAGCTGACCTTTTTATTTTTATTTTATTTTTTTGACGTGTTGTCAACAGGGTGAGATGCCCTAGGACATGCCCTAGTGCCCCTTGTAGCCCCACTGGGCCCTATAGCCCCACTGGGCCTTGCTGTCTAGGATAGACACACAGCAAGCCAGCTCTCTTCTGGAAAGTACACGGGGTGGGACACTTGGCTGGTACATGGAGAAGGCATCTGCCAGGGCTCATTCTTACTGCTGCTGCCCTCAGGGATGTCTTCTCTGATCAGGACTTGTCCCCCCTGCCTTCCTACTGAAACAGACCATGTGAGGGCTGTGAACAGGTGCCGTGAACATAAGCTCACTGGATCCTCTCTCAAGCCCTACACCACAATGATGCCCACATTGTAGTTGATGAAGACACCAAGACAAGTCTAATAATGTGATCAAGGGAAACCAGCTAGAGGATGGCAAGGCCATGGCTCCCCATTCTGCATCTTTGTCCCTCACGTAAAGCTAAGCATGGTAGTCCATCCTCTATAATCTCAGTGATGCTACAAGATGAGTGGAGGAGATGGGAGAATCCTTAGAAGTGTGTGGCCGAGCTTGCCTGGCATATTCAGTGACAGACAACACAAGACCCTGCCATAAGCAAAATGGAAGGCAAGAGCAGACACATGAGAGTGTCTTCTGACCTCTACAAGTGCTCTATGGCACATGAGCCCGCACACACGCACACACACACATACACGCACACACACATGCACACACGTGCACACACATGCACACACACATATATTCATATGCACACACATACACACACACACACCATAACGTACAATATGGCATCCCTCTTAGTGTACAGGATTAGAGTTTTCTCCTCCCCTCTTCCATGTCTCTGCTTGCCCTTCATCTTTGCCCTGATGTAGAGTGAGCCGAGAACCCCATGCTGACGTGGTCCTGGAGGAGAGAGGGGACATCTGTCTGCCTAGTTCTTCTCAACCCATTTCCACTTCCATCTTGGAGAGGACCAGTTTTTAACACCCCAGAAGCAGGTGATATCACTCTTCTAAGCCTCAGAGCAGCCCACCGCCCAGGCATTTCTTCAGCAAAGACTGACAAAGCATTCTGGCAAGGCTGCTGCAGTAGGCAAATTAATTCTAGAAATGGTTCTTAGACACGGCAAATCGTTCTTGTAAAGCAAGGAATGCATGAGAGCCTTCTGCATTTTCCTGATGCACAAGGGCTTGGGTAAATACACTAATGTCGATCATGATAATCGATGCTTATTACAATGACCAAGCTTAACGACCTGCAGCATGGAGAGGGGACCTGAGCCTTCAGGCTGTGGATTACAAACCCCTGGCAATGAGAACATGACGTGAATTGCATGAAGCTTTCAGATGGGAGTGTTCTTCTTGAGCCTTGAAACTTGCCTCTCTAGGGGGCTTTCCAATCTTGTCCCTTTGAGCTTGACCTCAATGAGGCATGTCTGGGGAAACAGGCATAGACCCATGGCACAGGGGGAATGTGAGTTCCCCGCCCTAACCAGAGGTTAAGTGAATAGATCAGGTTACCCAGCTGATAATGAACAAAGCTTGGACCCAGATTTGAATTTCCTAGCTCTGTTTTCAGAAGCAGGATAGTATTATTCCCTGCGAAGCAATAGTGCAGGTTGTAGAGGGATTGATTCACTATCAGCCTGACAGCGGGCCCACATATGTGAGAGTCCTCAAGAGTCGGGGCCTGAACACTTCCTGGGGATGCTTGCCTTCTCTATGCATGATCTAAACTTATTTAATGTTTTTCTCAAAATTGACTTTGGGCTGGGGAGATGGTTTAGTTGGTAAAGTGCCTGTCACATAGGCATGGGGACCTGAATCAATTCCCAGTACTTATGTAAAAGCCTGGCTTGGTGGCATGCATTTGTAGTCTCAGAATCTGGAGAGACAATCTGTGAAGGCTCGCTGACTGGTCAGCCTCATCTAATCAGTGAGCCCCAGGTCCCGGTGAGAGAGCCTGCCTAAAAGAAAACAAAGTGGATGGCTCCTGAGGAACTGACACCCAAGGTTGACGTCTGGCCTTTGTATGCGTGCATGTATGCATGCACGCAAACACACACACACACACACACATACACACACACACACGCCTTAAATTTCAAAATTTTAAAATATTTTGGTTGGCCCCATTACAGCAAAAATACTTGTTGATATGCTTTTCAAATAAAACATAAAGATTAGAATACAAACATGAATATGTATTTAGTGCTTGTCTACACAGCACCCAGAATGCCTAATCATGTCACCAGACTTGTTCCTCCTACACTGGCCCTCTCAGTTCCTTCTGGGACACTCCTCTTCAAAGCCGTGTCCCTGGTGAGAAGTAGAGAGGCCCAGGCTAAAGTATGTCTTGAGTTCTTGTTGGGACTTGACCATGGCCACTTAAGGACTGGTGGTTGGGTTCTGCTGGGACCATAAAGTGGGGTGTTCCCAGATCATTGTTAGGAGGATTGTGAGCTACAAAGACCCCCAAGTTCAGGCTGAGTGCTGCTGAGAAGGGTGTGTTGTTTATTTCTTAGGTGGTGGTGAGAGTTAGGTATCTGCGAGGGAGAGTAGACATATTGCTGATTCACACCTAGTCACGCAGCTGTGAAATCATTAGAGGCCTGGGATCCACCCCAGCCTAAGGGCTAAGGATGTGGCTCAGAAGCAGAGCATTTACCTAACAGGTGCTAGCCCCTGGATTTTTTTTCTCCAGCACTGCAAAAAACAAACCCAAACACGGTGACCTGAAGTAGGGGAGAGACGAAGTAAGCTTAGTAGCTCTTGAATCTGGGTGATGGCATGACGGGTGTGTGAGATGAGGCTGGGTATTCAATTACATACGAGTGAGCTTCTTTGTTATTATTTCAAAGGATGAGACAAATGCCCTTGGTCCACTGAACGTTGAAGACAGTAAACTAAGACACGTAAGGGGGTACGAGGTGTGTGGTGACATGGAGTCTCTACAGGTGGGTAGAGCTGGCTCCAGCGCCTCCAGAACTCAGAGGATACCCGGATTCCCCCAAATTCACCACTGCTGCTTAGCTTGGTCAGGTTTCTCCCTCAGCGTCAGCATCCAGACCTGAGCACCTGCCTCTGTAATGAGGAGTGATGGATAATTGATGAAAGCACAATGTGATACAGTCATAGGAACCTCGTCTGCTAGAAGACATCTGTTCGGCACACAGAATCCACTCAGCTACTGTCACAACGCATTTACTGTATTGTATCAAAGCTGCAGGAACGTGCGCACACCACACGAGCTGCGATCTGTAATATTTGATGTCTTGGGATGTGGTGACGTGGGATCTGGAACCTCTGCCTTAGAAATTTATGCGTCCAGGCAACTCTCTCTGTACCACCCTTCCTCCACCTGCATTCCTTCAGAGGCCTCTTCATAAATTATCCTTGCACTTGGATGGGATTTTAACAGACTTGGGTATTAGCTTCGGTGTCCTTTTTCCAGATACTTCTGTCACGGGGACTCAGGAGCACCATGCAGTGCAGAGTACATTCTGGAAACAGGGAGAAAGATCTAGAAGGAGGCCATGTTCCTTCATTCCCAGGGCTATTCACCTCTGGGCAAATTCAAGGTCCTCATTGGGTTCCGCTCCACACTGAAGGCTCTGGTCAGATGGAGCACACTCTAGAGCCTTTGTGCTTGGTGAAGGGTTTCCTTCAGGTCCTAGGTGGGGAGGAGTGGGGACTGGAAAAGGAGGACATCTTGAAGAAACTGGTCGCAAAGGCCACAGCTGAGAGTCAGCTGTAGCACTGATCTGAGTCGTTCTGATCTGAGTCGTTCTCATGAAAGTGGAAGCAGGTGGTCAGGTGATGAGTCCTGGTGCACTAGGACTCCAGCATGGGTGCTTGGGGACCTCAGAGACCTCATAGGTTAAGTCCTCCACACCTCGAGATCCTGTCTGTGTCACCTCCTGCCTCTCTGCTAAGTCCTGGCTGTCCCTCTCCTCTCTAACACAGAGTGTCTCCTCGGAGAAGCTGTTCTGCACTATGGAGTGGCCACAGTGCGGCCCAGTATGGTTACGAAGGACCTTGTTAGCCAAGTGTACAGCTTCTCACTGGGAAGTCAGAACAGGCTTCTGAATGGTCAACATCATTATACCAAGTTCATGGCTAGGCAGCATTTGGTGTGTGCTGGGCAACGTGCTAAGAGCTTCACACATACTCTCAAAGGTCTGCAATTGACCCCCTGCGGGACACACTATCACAGATGGAAGATACTGGGTACAAAAGGTTTCTATGTTCCAAGCTCATACAGGTAGTCTGTGGCAAAGACAAAATTTGCACCAAGCAATGTGGCTCCAAGCCGGTGTTTCTAACTGTCATGCTCAGTAGGCTCACCTTTGGCCTCGGGCAGCTCGGAGTTGAGCTCACATTGTTACTATGTACAAGTTATTTTCTCCAGGATCAGTATTCTCCAGTGAAGGGGGCTGAAAAGACTCACTCAGAGGACTGTGGGGGTCAAATGAAACAAGACACATTGAACCCTGGCATAGGCACTGATTAGTTGTTTAAAAGAGGGCACCCTCGGCTCTGACAAGCAAGCAGAGCGCTGCTAAGAGACTTGGCTTCCCCATCCACGGGGTCTACTTGCCTACACAGAGGGGTGCTGGTGGTGAGCAAGGGCAGCCTAGCCCAGGGGAAGGGCAACGTGCTGTCCTGCAGCTGCAGCCGGCTTCTCTGCTCTCCCACCCTGTTCCAGCCTCTTACACGGTGTCCCTGAGAAACAGCTTCCGGGAAGCAGCTACAGAGTTGCCTGGGCCGGCTGTGTTTCACCAGGGGCTGTAGGTCTGGTCCCCTGGGGCACTTCACAACCTAGAGGGCCTAGAATCTGACTTGTCAAATGCAAGAGGAAAAGCTGCTCCCCTGATGTGGGATTTCCCTCTGTATGCTGTGATTACCTTTGATAAATAAAGGAACTGCTTTGGGCCTATAGCAGAGTTATAGGGGAACAGAGCTAGGTGGGGAAAACTAAACTGTATGCTGGGGAAAAAGAAGGGCGGAGTCAGAGAGACTCCGCGTAGCCCCGCCTGAGACAGTCGCCAGAACTTTAGCAGGTAAGCCACAGCCACATGGCTATACACAGATTAAAAAAATGGGTTAAATTAATGTGTAAGAATTAGCCAATAAGAAGCTAGAGCTAATGGGGCAAGCCGTGATTTAATTAATACAGTTTCTGTGTGATTATTTTGGAGCTGCCTAGCAGTAAGGGATAAGCAAAATGGCCTCTCCTCCAACACTCCCCTGCTGCCAGGGAAGAGAAGCTGACCCTATGGCCTTGCTGTCATCCAGAGCTGGTTCCAGGCTTCTTACAGATGCTGCTCTCAGAACCAGGCTGCCCTTCAGCTTCATTTCTTCGAAAGGACTCTGGCTCAAGTGGGGCTTGGGTGGGACCTCCTAGTTCTGCCCATCTCAGGGATGGAGGTTCCTGTTTTCCACTGCATTCAGCTTACACTGGTGTAAGTGTTTGTGAGAGGCTTTTTATTTTTTTATTTTTTTATTTTTTTGAGACAAGGTCTCATGGAACCAAGGCTGGCCTTCAACACAAAATGTATGGTCAACTTGAACTTCCAGTCCTCCTGTCTCCACTCCCTGAGAGCTGGGATTATAGGTGTGTGCCTCCACGCCTGGTTTATGACGGGCTGAGGATTAAACCCAAGGCTTCAGGCATGGTAGGCAAGCGCTTTACCTTTATAAAAGGGGCCCAGATCTTACTTGGTCTTTTTGCCTGGTTACCTAGAGATACACAATACCATCCTTTTACAATCTTGCCAAAGTGGGGCAAGAAGCATTCATGACAGCCCTCAAGGAGCTCAGAGACAGGGGCCCTGTCTGTGACTTTGTCTCAGAGTGTGACCTTGAATCATCTCCAGCTATTTCTTAATGTGGGGTCACATGGCTATCTGGGGGCTGGCCTTGCTTTTGAGGGATCTATCTAGGCTAAGAAGGACATGAAGCATACATAGGTTTTAGGCCTCAGTCATTTGTGACCATTGAAGGCCCTTTCTTCTCCCCATCAGACACCCACAAAAGGGAAACCCAAGAGGAACAATCCGGATGCCCTGGACTCTGCAATGCAAACACCAACAGGAGTCTCCTGTTTTGAGAGTCTAGAACCAGCATGTGTTCTTTCTGGGTTCTAGTGTCTAAATATTTAGAAGTGGGTAGCTAGCCCTTCCCCTGTCTCTAATCCCAGCTCCTCTGTCTTCTCTCCCCAGCTGGACTCTCTGATAGTCCTGTCTGTGACTCTTTCTATTCCTGCCTCCAAGCTCAAGAGGGAGGCCAGGAAGAGGTGAGGGGCAGGCCTCTTTCCCTGGGTACAGCTTTTAGTATTCAGCTCTCCCATCATCTTCTGCACCGTGACAGCTTCTGTGGTGGGATTTTAGTTTCTCATTGCTGCCTTTGTTGTGATGGGACCCTTCCACAGCACACACTTGCCTTTCTCTCTGGCTCATCTGGTTCTTCTTTTCTGTGGTGGGCTTTCTCCTTCTTGATGCAATGGTTCTCTCTCTCTCTCTCTCTAAACACACACACACACACACACACACACACACACACACACACCCTTTGATATATGTCCTCAAGATGTTTCTTTGAGGAGATGTGGGTGAGGGGAAGCCGTGGGGCACTTTAATGAGGAAGGCTTTTCTCTTGTGAAGTGGTGTGTGTGGGTAGGGGTGGGAACTCATTAGAATAGGGACAGAGGATGTCAGGGGAGTCAGAGCCTCCAGAGGGCTTTTTAAAAACCTCCCCTTTTTTCTGATTAAAATATAATACATATTCATTGTGAAAATGTGGAACATTTAGAAAAGCAGAAACAAGAAAATAAAATAAATAATATGTTAGTGCATTTGGTAAATTTCCTTCCAGAGTCTTTTTTTGGGGGGTGGGGAGGTGTGGAGATCAGGCATCATGTACAGGATTATATGCTTTTCCATGTTATATAGCAACAATAGTTTGAATTTTGCATCATAAAGTCATAATCTAAAGCAGTCTTAGGGACTGCATAACTCTTCCTGAGACCATGGACTTCACAAGTGACGGGCTTCTGAAGGTCAGAGGGCTGGCCCTGGAATAGCTCCACCAGTTTCCCTGGAGCTGGGGTGAGTCCTCTCCCTGGTGGTGTCTTGTCACCTTGCTTTGCAGCTGGGAGGAGCAGCTTCATGGGCCCTCACCCCCAGCTCCTTCCAGGTGTGCACAGCTGCAAGCAGACTTTTTGCTGGTAACAAAAGCAGTACTTTTAGGAATCCTATCCCTTTATGGCCAATATAAGAACAATTTCCCTCAAGATGACCCTTCCCACAGCGGAGGGGCAAAAGGAAGCAGGCTGCCCTAAATCTTGTCCAAGGCTTAAAAACGTGTGGTAGAAGTGAATAGGAAAGAAAATGCGAAGTCTTCAGCTCCAAGACTGAATCGTATGGGAACAGGGAATATATTAATAAATTCATTTTTGTTCTGTATTGTCCATGATAAATGACCACACTCAGCATCAATAACAGCAAACATCCCCAGGAAAGTGGTTCACACACAAGCCCATCGCTTCTGCTTGAAAGGAGTGGGTTGAATTCAATTTCAGGTCTGAAGGCAAATTTCACAGCCCTAAACAAAATTATCTTAGAGAGCCACTAGCAAGCACACATGTAAGAGAAGTAAGAACATTGTGACCGAAGTGAGGGGATGTGTCCCTAGAGTTACAAGGGCTCACAAGGGTCCAGGGAGTGAAGGATTACTTCTCTTGAGTCTAGGTCTTTTGAAACTATAAGGCTCTTCTTGTAACAGAGTTGCTACCAGGAAATACAACCTCCCCAGAAGTTCAGTCCCCATCAATCAGAACATGTTACTGTTCATAAGAGAAAAAAAAGTCCCAGCACTACAGGCATGATGGTGCATGCTTTTAATGCTGGCACTTGGGAGGCAGAAGTAGGCAGATCTCTGCGAGTTCAAGGCCAGTTTGGCCTTCATAGTGAGTTACAGGGCACCCAGGGGTTGCATAGTAAGACTCTGTCTAAAAGAAATAATCCCAGCAGGACATACCAAAGAGATTGGGAAGTCTCTCTTGAGTTGTGGAGAAGAGAGCGCTACAAAGCCCACTTTTCATGGCTGCTATGTGTCTCTTTGATTGAGTGATATGGCTCACTAACCAGTATGTCCACCTGCTGTCACCTGCAGAACCTGCTGTCACCTGCAGAACCTGTATGCCATGCTGATAAGAGGCAGTAGGACCATACACTCTAGAAAAGTGATAATAAGGCAAGCAAGTCAAACACAAGGACACAGGGAGGAAGAAAGTAAGGGAAAGGGGGCATCATGCATTTTACTTCAGGTATTCTTCCTCAAGAGCTTTCTCTTTAAAAATTACGTGTGTGTGTGTGTGTGTGTGTGTGTGTGTGTGTGTGTGTGTGTTTGTGTACATTCCGCTGCATGTAAAGATCAGAGGAAAAATTCAGGGAGTTGTTTCTCTCCTCCCACCATCTTCTGGGGATTGAACTCAAGTCATCTGACTTAGCGACAAGCTCCTTTAACCAACGAGCCATCTCCCCAGCCCCAACCTTGTGATTTTGAAACAAGGTATCTTATTGGGCAACTCACCAGGTAGATGGAACCAGCTGGCCAGAAAGCTCTAAGGATCCCACCTGTCTCTGCATTCCTGGAGGGAGAATTACAAAAACATGCCACCGACCATGTCTGCCTTTACATGAGTTCCCGGTTCAAACACAGGTCCCCAAGCTTAAATAGCAAGAAGTTTATCAACTGAGCCACCTCCCCAGTTCTCTTCCATCATTGTGAACACAGAGTTAAACCTGGGCACCAAGAATGTGACTATAAAGGCTCATGGCGGGGAAGAGGGGCTCAGCAGCTAGCTTGGGAATCAACCGATTTGGCATTTATAAGGTTTCCATGTTCATGAATTTGTCCGTGCTGCGGGGTTTCTTTTCCCTTGGCAGTGAGTAGTTCCTGTGATGAGCAGTCACATAAAGGCCCGTATAAATTTTTATTATGATTGGACGGCGCTGCGGCTGGAGCTGCACTGTTCTGCATGGAGGTTTTCAGACATATTATAATTACATTCTGTAGGTTTGCAAATAATGACATAACCCAGTCACCTTACTGTGGGTATGATTTATTACAAATAACAAAATGTTATTATATGGAAATTAGTTTCCACACAACAGCGGCTAGAGGGTTGCTCTCCAGAGTGGCTTTAATCACTAGGATGGGAACCTGGGCCATTTCAGGACCTGGGACAGTGTCAGGATGGCCTTTAGTCACCTTACTGGCTGGAAAGACCTCTACAGAAAGCCAAGTGGAGAAAGGTGCGCAGGGGCAGAGCCATCAGCACTCAAGATGCGCCTGGAGTTCAAGGCTGAAGGTGCTCTTCATCCTGGAGAAGGAGACACCATGGCTTACTTCTGCCATTTCATTTGAGTGCCTCCTTCTCCTGACCTCCTCCTGAGCAGCTCAATCCTCCTTTTCTCATATGGGAAAAAAAAACCAAAAACCTTTCAACTTCAGGATCCTCCATAAACTTACTTTCTCTTTTTCCATCTTTGGGAATATTGTCCTTATTTAACAAGAAAGAGACAAAATGCACAGACATATTGAGCTTACATATAACAAGCATATGGGCACATTGTGCTTAGCGCCATCCACAAACCCAGGCCAGGCTGATATGGAAAATATATGTTGCGAACAAGTAAAACACTGATTGATCATTTAGTTGTTTAACATCTTCCCCAACAAGTGGACGGTCACTGTTTATACAACAAAGCAGAATGTGGCACTTTCCAACAATCTTGACAGCTCTCTTTTCTTCCTTCTGCTCAGTGGGACAAGTCTAAGTAGTCTAGGAAGGCCGTTCTAACAGAGAAACCCATCCTAGGCAACTCCTGAGATTGTCCAGGTATAATTTATCATTACAAGTGTTTATGTCTGCATACTTTCGTGCTTGTTTGTATCCTATGGAGTAGAACTCACTGGCTGAGTTCCCTAAGAAATGGGAACCCGGTTAGGTTCTTTGTTTATGAACAAAGGAAGGATTGATCCCTGGTCCCCACTATTTACTGCTCTTTTGTGGATATCCAAGGTGACTGCGGAGATGATCTCTGTTCAGAGCCCTGAGTCAGGTCTAGACACCATTATATTTATTTTCCTTATTCTGGGAATTCTTGACTCTGGAGGATCCTGGCTTTTGCCTTTGCAAACTGATCCTATTTCACAAACTTTCAGCTCTATGTTCAAGCATTTACTTGATTTTGTTGATATAATTTCGGGGTTCAGATAGGTGAGGTGAAAAGGCTGGAGGGGAGTGAAGAAAAACTGGGAAGCATTTTGTGTGACTAGGCTGGATGGAGCCAACTCTCATTACCCCATCGTGGGGGACTCAGTGAAGCAGAACACAAAGCTGGGCAGTGATCATCTCAACACAGGGCTGAGCTGCTTCCCTTCAAACAGCTTCCGGCTCTCCAGGTTCTGAGAAAGCCTTCTGACTACCCGATTTTACAGCGGATGTTCAGTGATTTTTTTTGACATTGGTACCCAAAGTTTTGAAAGGATAAGTGCATTAAGAATTTAAACACTGGGAAAGCAATCACTCAGTGACATTTAATAACATTAATGCAGTGGGATTACAGAATTAGCACCGTAATGCAGAGCTCAACCCCAGTTTCCTTTCAGTGATTAGAGAATTCCTGACCAATTAACGTGAGAATTCTGCTGCAGCTTGGGTGGCGGGAGTGTGTGTGTGGGGGAGATGATGTTGAGGGCGGTTGTTGCAAAACCATAAGGCTTTTCTTTGTACAGGTGAATCCCACCTCTTAGACCCCCGTTTTCCAGGATGACTCCAAGAAGATGACTCTGAGCCCTGCTTTGTTTGCTACCAGGAGGGTGAAGGTTGATTACTAGCCAGCTCTTGGTACTAAATGGCCATGTTGAGTTCTGTTTCTCAGGAGTTTGGATCTACTAGATGCTGGTGTCTGGAAAGAGATTTTTGCATGTGCTCTCTCTCTCTCTCTCTCTCTCTCTCTCTCTCTCTCTCTCTCTCTCTTCCTCCTTCCCTTCCCCCCTCTCTCCCACACAGATGGGTGGAGGTCAGAGATTAACACTGGGATCATCTTCTCCATCACTTTCTACTGTATTATTTTTTAAGGATTTGTTTGGTTTTGTTTTCTGTGTATATGTGAGTGCCTGAATTTTGAATGTGTGTCATATGAGTGCCTACATCTGAGAGCATGAGAAGAGGGCCTGGGATTCCCTGAAACTTCAATTACAGGTGGTTGTGAGAAGCCCAATTTAAGTTCTGGGAATGAAACTCAAGTCCTGGGCAAGAACAGCAAGTACCACCAAGCAACCTCTCCAGGCCACATTATTTCTTATTTCTATTCTTCTTCTTCTTCTTCTTCTTCTTCTTCTTCTTCTTCTTCTTCTTCTTCTTCTTCTTCTTCTTCTTCTTCCTATTATTATTATTATTATTTAGATTGAGTCTTTCGTCTTTCACTGATCCTGGACTTAGCCATTTTTGATAGACTGACTAGCTAGACAGTGTCCCCCGGACCTGCCTGTCTCTATACCTCCAACAAAAGGCTGATAGTAAAGAATCTTTAGTGGATCAGGTGACCTAGACTCTAAGAACTAGAAATGGACCTGTAAGAATATTTCAGTGTTGAATGCCTTTCTTTGGATTATAGATGCTTTTCACCAAATGAAATTTTATGTGCAAATCCAAAAACATAAAATGAGTGGAAAAGCAGTGTTTTAGATGGACCCAGGGCCACCCAGGTTCTTTTCACACTAAACAAATCCACTTACTTATCCCTAGCTTTTTCTTCTCACCCTAGAGTATCTGCTACCATGTGTTCTTCAACAGAACAGATCTCCCCCAAGATCGGATCCAGTCAAGCCTGTGCTTCTGGTTGGATGGGAAGACTTCCAGGTGGGTCAAAAGATGAGTACACAACCAGGTCAACAATAACACAACACTCGCTCAACGACATCTCAATGCCCTGCTTAGCATTTGGGTCTCACCATGGTTTCCTTGCCTCTAGGAGAGCACTGAGTACTGAGAACCACTCTAGTCTGACCTAGCCTGCCTCTGCACTTGAATTTGGACTATGCCAAGGTGTGTTACATGGAGCACGTTCGTTAACTCTGTCTCATTTTTCTCATCTGCCAAAATGGGGGATAATAACAGAGCCAGCATTGTAGAGAATGGGTAAGGAACAAACAGTCTCCACAGATGCTGTGCAAAAGCATTTAAGGGAATCTCTGAACTAAAGGGGGCACCCAGTATGTTAGTCACCTCTATGTCTGAGTACCCGTACCGGTGCCTGCCAAACCTCTGCTCATCTCTGTCAGTATTCTGGCTGGAGGATGAACTGGGACAGGGTTTCCTGTGGTACTCAGGGAGGCTTCTTCTCTGCCTCCCCCACGCTTCTCTTTCCTGTCCTGCTGGCCAAGCGGGACCATCTTGCAGGCACTTGACAGCCTCTCACGGCTGAGCTGGGACACATAAAGAGATTTACAGTTATAGAGCATCTCACTGGATCTTGTTCACTGGGGAGTGGAACTCATCCTTACTCCCGTCCCAGCTGCACCCTAGCTGAGGAAGCCTGGCCAGCTTCCTTGTTTTCAGAGTTCTGGCTTCTAGGGGGCATTTTGAGCCCACCCCTCCCCACACCACAGGATCCCCTCTGCTCCTTGCTCCATTTTTTCTCTGCCAGAGGAGGGAGAGAGAGGTGGTCTGAGCTGCCACACTAGGCAGTGACAATTAAGCCCATTCAGAGCCGAGTCATTTGCATGCATCTCCTCACTAGGCGGAGAACACTCAACCTGTCATTATCTCTTGGCATAGCTGGGACCCAAGTCACGTGGCTGTGGGGATGGCAGCTTCCTTTCCTTGGCTGCTGCTGGGCAGGATGGGAACCTTTTCCTCCAGGCCCAGTCAGGAGGCCAGAGCTGGAGGAGGAAGCAGATAAGGTTGTGAGGTGCTTGGGCCCTGTGGCAGGTCTGTAGAGGACACTAAGGGAGGACAGGAGGGAGGGCAGGAATCATGGGAGGGTAGCTCCCACCTCCTCAGCTGGAATTTATCGAACGAGATTATCCCTTGAAAAAGCATTAAAAGCCACCATTTTGCTGCACACCCACAGAGCAGGCTCCTGGTAGCAGCTGTTCCCTCAGAGGCGCTCCAGCTGCTCCCTGCCCCCACTCAGCACCCACTACTTCTCTTCTCAGCCCCTCCCCCAGGTCCAGCTTGGCAAAGTGAGTTCCACAGGCTGCTCTGCCTCATCTGGCAGGCTCTAGCATTTCTCTCCTCAGGAACTGACATACAAAAGAACAGGACTCGGAGGCCAAGGTCTTGCCCGATTCTTCCACCTTAGGCCATTGGCCGTTCACCAAGGAAACAGGGTTCAAAGGTCAAGCGGCAAAGGGGGTGCAGAGTCTTCAATAGGGAGAACTTGGTCCTTCTGATTCTAAGAGAAGGCACAGAGGATACACTCCTCAGCAGGACCTGCCTACCTGTGAAACCTTAGGGTTTCTATTTCTGTGAAGAGACACCATGACCATGGCAACTCTTATACAAGAAATATTAGGGTTGGCTTATAGTTAAGAGGTTTAGTCCATTAGCATCATGGTGGGAAGCATGGCAGCACACAGGCAGACATGGTGATAGAGAGAGTTGAGGATTCTACATCTCGATCGATCAGCAGGCAGCAGAAGGAGACTGCCTACTGAGCACAACTTGAGCATATACGAGATCTTAAAGCCCATCCCCACAGTGACACACTTCCTCCAACAAAGCCGCACTCCCTAATAGTGCCTTTCCCTATGGGCCAAGCACTCAAACACATGTGTCTATGGAGGCCATTCCTATCCAAACCACCGCTCTACCTTGAGTTGGAATGGGTGGCATTCCCAAGGAAGATACAGAAGCCTATCCCCCCACATCACCCCAAAGCTTATCAACATTCAACAAGATCTGAATTCAATATCTGGGTTTTATTCCTTTCATTTAATCCTTTGATCCTGGTTTAAATGCAAATACTCATGAGAGAGGCAATACTATAAATGTGTTCAGTCATTTTTTCCTGTAAAAAAGAGTGCATTTCTTCAGCCTCCCCCTTTTCCTGCCCCCGAGAACAGTGCTAATTCTAAAGGAAGAAGAGACAGTCAAGGGAATATCCTCCTCTTCAAGTGGGGGACAAGTTCAGAGAGAATCTGAGTGGAGGGTGCAGGAGGGCTGTCCTTTCTTGTGCTGCCTCCCTGGATGGTTTTTTCTTTTCTGCATGACACAGTGACCCAGGCACCCTGGGGTCCTGGGCCAATCAGCACAGTGCCAGGTGGTCCCGTGTGAGTGGAGACGGGAAGAGTAACCTCCACCCTTGGCATGTTCTCTGCGGCTGCCACGGGCCACGCACCCCACCCCAAACCTAAGCCCGTGTCTCTCTGAAATGCACAAACTGATCAAAACGGATAACCACATTCCCTTCCTGTTTCCACCTCAGAGTTGACAACCCCAGGTTGGCACGGCCCAGTTGTGAAGGCTTTTGGTGACCTCTGAGAACAAGGGGTATAGTCTGCCAGAGAGGTCTGTGCGCCCACTTTATGATTCCAGATCCGGGAATGGTCTGAGCTGAGGCCAATCTTAAAAAACCCCTCTGCTCCACCTCAGACCCTGAGCACAGGTGACCTAGTGAGGTCCCTTGTCTTAGCATTGTGTGTGGTGTGTGCTAGTATGTGTGTGTGTGTGTGTGTGTGTGTGTGTGTGCTCCAGCTCCCTGGGAATACTCAAAGACGGAGTCCCTCTCTCTAGACTCCCTAGCAGTCAGCATAAGGGCAGACACACAGCTGTTGCCTCCCAAGAGCCAACTGTTTGATGGCTAGCAGGTACCTTTGACTTACAGTCGAGCTGAGAAAGTAGCAATCAGAGCCACCATCAAGGTCTTGTGTACAGCACTGGCACAGGCCCCACTGATCATAGGAGGCAGTCAGAATCTTCCAGCCTGGCCTCACTGTTTCTGGAATGGGGTGCCACTCCCATCCTGAACTGAACACTTGGGGCTAGTTTGGGCTTGTGTGTGGCTCTGTTTTCTTAAATGAAAGGACACTACCCAAGGCTTCAGAGTTGAAGGAAATCCATGGACAAGTGTCATGGTGGTTTAGACCTTTGGCTCCAAGAGTTTTTGAATACTGGCTCTTCATTTTACAGTGAACTAGAGGGCAAATCAGCTTCTCTAGGCCCAGGATTTCTGTTCTGCACGAGGATCATGAGCCATCCACGTTAGAGTTCGCTCCGAAGACGAAATGAGATGGTGGGTGTAAGTTCTCACGGGGGCCACACACCTACAAAATCCAAGCTCTTTTTTCTCTTTGAAATGTACAGATCCATCAAGACATAAAGTCAGGGGATAACAGCACAAGATAAATACTGTGACTTCTCCCAGTGCTGTGGCAAAGCATCAGATAAAACCAGCTCAAAGGAGACATGGTGAACTGTGGTTCACAGTTTGGGAAGAGATGCAGTGCATCGGGGCGGAGAAAACAAGGACCAGCAACGTGGTCACAACGAGGCCTCAGTCAGGACACATGGAGTGGAAGGAAGTGGAACTGGACTACAAAACTTCAAGGCCTGCCCTAGTGACCCACTTCCTTCATGCCTAAAGATTTCACAGCCTTCCACAACAGTACCACCCACTGGGGGCCAAGTGTTCAAGCACGTGAGCCTAGGGGGGACATTTTGCATTTAAACCACAAGCATTTTAATATCTTCTATAGCCCAAGACTGATGTCTTGAAGGTACCACAACAGAATTCGTTAGGAAAGGAGGTTTAAATCCTCAAAGAGGGAAGCCAACTCCTATCTTCCATACAAATGTAAAGAGTGAGATCATTTCAGGTGAGGCTACCTTTAGAAATTACATGTCTTTGGACACACACACACACACACACACACATACACACACAGAAGGGAGAGCAATTTTCTGAATGGTCTCCAACATCAAAATACTTGTATATGGGCCAAACACATCACTACTGGTATTATCACAAACTTATTGACCATCTACCATGCGCCAGACACATTTATATGGAATCCTTAAAATGATCCTTCAAAAAAAAGGCATTCTTACACCCACTTAATGAGGAACTCAGTGGACAGCTGCTTTGGCCAGGGCTTCACGGTAGGTACTGGCAAAGCTGGCATTACAACCCGAGCCTGGCAGACCCAAAGCCCAGGTCCTCCCCTAAGCACATCACCCGCTGTGCACATCACCAGATGGCCTGGTATCACTCTTTGCAGATAGCCTGAGCAGGTAGTGTCTGCGTGAGCCCAGCACCCCAGCCAGGCTGGTGTCCAACCCTCGGCAGGGATCCAGCACCTGCTCTCTGGACTGCATGCTTCGCGGTATAAAGAGATTTCACGGAGCAATGGGATGAGGTAAAGGAGCAGCGCAGATCCTAGAGAGGCCAGTTGTTCCAAACACGTTTCCGAGGTGATAGCTCAGATGAATCTGATCTTTACTGCTTCCAGCTGCTGCACAGAGCCCCACATCCCCTTCTCCTCAGGGCTTGTGCTCAATGGTAAGGGACACCAGAGGCCTTGCCTTGAATAAGGAACCCTGCCTGTGAGTAGGGAGACAAGGTCTCATCACTGAAGCCGCTTCTTTATTTATGCTCAGAGGAGGTAGACCTGCTATTGCCAACATCCTTTCCTTCATCGCATCCTGCCCTCAACCTACCTTCCTAACTAGTCTGGCTTCTCCTGAGGCCTCCAGTGGCAGATGAAGATAAGAGGCCAAGTGACTTGATGGTCCCATGGGGCCGAGATGGAGATCTCTCCCATTCCAGTTTGTCTGCCCATGCTTCCCTGGCAACAGGGTTTGTCTGAGATCCTGGGCTCTCTGCCATGGGCTTGCCTGACCTCTGGGGACCACCATTGTCCGCCTCGCAGAACAGGCTGTTGGCTGTGGGTCAGGAAGGCCCTGAAAGCTGGGGTTCTTCACTTCAGTGAGGCCGCTTTCTGGTTCCTACTGCTTCTCCCTCTCTCCTTAGGTCCTTCCAAGCTTCCCCTTGCTGCTCCCCTCTTCCATTGCATTCTGGGGCTACTATGGCAACTATTTCCCAGTCCCTCAGCACAGGTTCCCCTGGGTCCGTTACAAGCCTCCATCTCCGGGCTTATGGTGCAGCCCTCTGTCGGGAGCCTGGAGTCCTTCCACCCTGCAGGGAGCCACAAGCGAAACCAGTTCTACTCAGAAAGCAGAGCTAGAAGGATGGCACTCAAGCTGAGAGCCTCAGTCAGCTTTCCTTTACTTCACCACCTGGTTCTTTAAGGCCTAAGCTCCTCGAGTCTGTCTCTGCTGGACTAGACTTCACTCCAGCCAGGCCTGTGGAAGAAAGGGTGTGTGTGTGTGTGTGTGTGTGTGTGTGTGTGTGTGTGTAGCAGGTGGATGGGCTAAAGACAGAGAGATCTGGAGAGATGCAAGAATCAGAAAGGGGCCCCTGACTGTGGTTCTCACTGCCTGGCTGAGCACCTTCTGCTTCAGGGAAGTCAGGCTATCTCCTTCTGAGCCCTGGCTTGCCTCCTTTATAGATCCTCTTGAAGCGCCTTGTGTCTCCTTGAGCCTTCGTGTCACCGTCCCCAACCTTCTCGCTGTAAGAAGACATTATAAGCATGCCCTCATTGGCCCAGGGCTGGGGAATACTCAGAACAGAGCAGCATGTGTATTTTTTTCTATTCTCACCTTAGTTTTCTATTCTGTGTAGTGGGGAAAGCCGAGCTCTGCTGGGCACAAGGAAATCATTCCTGTAGCAGTCACAGGAGATCCCAGGCAGAGGGGCCAGTTCCCTCACTGAGCTCTCACTGGGCTGTGGGATGGGGACTCTTACTCTATCTCAGGGGTTCTTCCTTTAAATAACAGTTCTCCTTGTGAGTACATCCTAAGAACCAGAAACCAGAGACCAGGAAAATCTTTCTTTATTCCATGGCTCCAGGAAAGACCCACTTTCCCTAATCCTTAGAGGACAAACCCCAGCCATGGTGAGGAGGCACAGAGGAACCAACTGTCTTCTCTATTTGTGAATGGCTCTGGGTACTAAATCACCTTTTAACAATGAGTGAGTGAGTCCTGGGTTCGGGAGATGGCTCAGTTGGTAAGGGCAGCAAGGGCATAAGCATGGGGACCCAAGTATGAATCCTCAGCACCCACATGAAAAACAAGCCAGACATGGCAGGCATAGACACCTGTAACCCTTCTAATTCTGTGGAGGGTGGAAAGGGGAGACTCGGGGAGGTTGCTAGCTATCAGTGTGTGTCAAGGCTTAATGGGAGACCATATCTTAAGGGAATATGGTGGCATGTGCTAGAACATGACACCTGATGAGTTCCTCTCACCTCTGTGTGCACATGGGTTCATGTACTTACATGGATATGTGTACGTGGACAATATACATACATACACTACACCATAGACATAGACCACCTGAGTCAACACACACACACACCTTATATAGATGTCAAAGAATGAAACCTAAGAGAGTATGGTGGTTCATACTTGTAGTGCACTCTGGAAAGCTGAGGCAGGAGAATTACTATGAGTCCAAGCCTAGCTTGGGCTGTAGAAGACAGGTTGAAAGATATATAAAGAAAACAAAAACCCTAAACAACAAAATGAGTGAAAATCTGTGTCTGGTGCATGTGGAGGTCAGAGGAGGGTGTGGGATCCCCTGGGACTGGAAGTAGGGATGGTTGTGAGTTACCAAGTAGGTGTTGGGAACTGAACCCGGGACCTCTGTAAGAGCAGTGAGTCAGCTCTCTCTAGCCTCTCTTTCTTTGTTTGCTTGAGAACAGCCTTTCTATGTAGCCCTGGCTGTCCTGGAACTCACTATGTAAACCAGGTTATCCTCAAACTCCCAGATATTCCCCTACTTCTGCCTTCTCAGTGCTAGGATTAAAGGCATGCACTACCATGCCGGACTCCATCCTCATCTCAAAAATAAAAATTTAAAGAGGATTGAGATCTATAGTCCAACTCTATGAGCTTTTTGCAATATTTCCTTAAAATCTTTTTTTTAAATAAGAAAAACTTTATGTAAAAACACACACACTGGTATAGTAGAGACAGCCTCATACATAGCTATGTCTCCTAGTTAGCTTACTTAGCCTTATGTTGAGAACGTCTTTACGTCTCTATGCATTCTTTCTAAGTCAGAATGAAACCTGTGAGACCCGCTGTATAGACTCATCATAGTGCATTGCATACTCTGTTGTTGGATATGGACCGTTGGATATGTTGTTGGACCGTTTCTGATTGGTTGTTTTTTTGTTTGTTTCTTTTACTATTTTATGTCTTTGTATTCATGATGATTGTTTTAGGATAAACTCACAGAAACAAAGCTACTAGAACCATTGGAAATATTTTAAGGCTCTTGGATATAGATGCCTTGAGTTGCCACCAAACACTAACTATGGTACCGTTTTCTCATGACACCATCAATCTTCTTTTGTCTTTGTCCAATGACAGAAATTAAGTATTTTAAATACATGCCAAATTGGAAGGGCCGAATAATATCTGCTTCACCTTCTATATCTCATGGCTGAAGAGGTCAACTCCCTCCCCATATTAATCTTCAACACGTTTTTCCTTTTGCACATTCTCTAGGATGTCTGCTTTTCTTTTCTTTTTTTTGGGGGGGGGGTGGAAGGTTAGCATATTCTTAATGGTCCAGAGAACATGACATTTAAAAAAAATTTACTTTTACCCATTGCCATACTTGTTTGAAGTAACTTTCTCATAGTGTGTATGATAGCTTGTGTACATGCTTGTGTGCTGTCTATGTATGTGTGTGCATGTGTGCATAAGCACCTGTGTGTATGTGGTATGTAAGTATGCATGCACATGTGTGTGAGGGTGCACACATGGATGCCAGAGGAAGAAGTTGAGTGTCCTGTTCTGTCTTCTCCCACCTCATTCTCTTGAGACAGGGTCTCTCACCGAAACAGAATATAGGGTCTCTCACCAAACTAGGATACAGGGCCTCTCGCTGGACCAGGATGTAGGGTCTCTTGCTGGACCAGGATGTAGGATCTCTCACTGGACCAGGATGTAGGCTGGGGACAGCAAGGCCCAGTGGTTCTCTCCTGTCTCCACCAACTACATCTCTAGGGTAGAATACTTGCATTCCACATCCCACTTTTTCTATGGGTGCTAAGGATTCAAACTCAAGTCCTCATGCGTACACAGGGAACACTGTTCCTTGCTGTGCCATCTCTCTAGCTCTATAGTTTGTCTTTGAGCTTAAAATCTAGCATTTGTTGGATGGTGTGAGAGGGTAGGATTGGTACAGACGGAGGAAGGCTTTGCACCTGGCCCTGCTTCCATGACCACCATGCTCAGAACAGGAAGGGTATGTGAATTGGGTCCATTTCCCTGCACTCCTCAAAATGTGTCTGAAAGACCAGGAAGGCCATCCCACTGGCCAATCCTCTTTTAACTAAAAGGATTCAAGTCTCCAACTTCACTACAAGGAGTAACAAGCGTCTCGCGCAGCAGCCAGCCCCACAAGGAGGCAGCCACACTCTGCAGCTGAGTTTTCCAACTGTTCCCAGCCAAGGAAGAGCCTAAGAGGGAAAATCTGTGACCACTTCCAGTGCTCTGTGAACATTCTTAACGTCAACAAGGTGTTTCGGACATCTCTGTTGGGTCATAGGGGAGATCACAGGAACCAGTCCCCTGCTTCTCTTTGTTGCTATAGCTCTATTTTGTGGTTTCACATTTTTCCAATCGACATCCTCCCAGCTGCCCTTTAGGCTCACTTCTAGTTCTCACCACAGCTGGGGCCTGATTCTACCTCTGCCTCTCACTAAAGGGGCTGCCAAGCCAGCAGATACCACTGCAAACCCGTTCTAGTGGCGCCTCAGAGGCACCTCTCCCATCCCAAGTGTAGTAAGACCTGCCGGAGGCAATGAGTAGAGGAGAGGCCATGCTGTGTTAGATCTGTGACATGGGCCTCCATAGCAGCACATGGCGTACTTCCCCGCTGAACTACTGGTTCTCCTTTTCTAGTTAAAAATCTTGGGGGCAGTACCTTATTGGTGTACACAATGCCACTCCATTCTTTACCATGGTTGCCAGGTGCTCAGTAACACAGTTACTGAGTGTGACCAGTGCCTTACTACAGAGCATTTAAACTGCTTCTAGCAAGCCCTCCCTATCTCTATACTTGTACATAGACTTCTTCATGCCTGCATGGAGAGCTACCTCCTGTGGCTGAAAGGCAGATTCCTAGACGTAGCTCTGCTGAGTTAGTTAAAGACCATTTCACGTTGCTGGGTTTACATTCCCTGTGCGGGGGAACCCACCTATTCTCAGTCAGTACCCAGTACAGGGATGTGCATCTTCCCCTGCAGTGGCTGGCGCATTTGGAAAAGATTAAATACCCAGTGGCTTCTCTGCTTACTCCCTTGCAGCCTCCTCAGGGGTTACCGCCAGCCCTGGCAACAGTCTCTGCCGCCCTCACTCCCTTACTTCTTGGATACTCTTTAAACTTTTTAAAATTGAATTTTCTTGTGTGGGTGTGTGTGTGCACACAAATGGATTTGTGCATTCCATGGTCCATGTACAGGGGTCAGAGGACAACCTGTGGGAATTGGTTCTTTCCTGCTATGTAGATCCCGTGGATCAAACTCAGGTCATCAGGCTCAGCGGTAGATGTCCTTACCCACCGAGCCATCTCATTGGCTCTGAAAGGTTCATCTTCACACAGTCACACACACACACACACACACACACACACACACACACACACACACACGCACGCACGCACGCACGCACGCACGTGCACACACATGCACACACTCATGCACATGCACAGATACATCCTGTTTATCCCAATATACTAGCCCATGGGAGAAAGGCCATTTCTCAACTCTCATGTCAGCTTCCACCTCTTGGCCAAGCTGGGAGTTTATTGACCACTCTCTCCTTGTCACAGGGGTATATGTATAACGAACGATGCAGTCAACAGATAAAGGTGTATCTCCTCACTGGACTTTACTTCCTGAGGTCAGGGTCTGTGTCTTTGTTACTGCTGTGGTCTTCCTGAGATGTCTGTCCTTGGTGGCACTCAACATCTTGATTGAACAACAAAACCAACTCATCCTTTCCACTGAAGTCTTACTCTAGCCGCATTTCCTAGTGAAAGGTGTTGGTACCTACCCTTCTACTACCTTGATAAAGACCCATCACTCTATCTTCTTTCCCTTGACAACCAGCCATGATTGAGTCACTCCATATTGGGGGGTACACCTTTTCTCTGTCTGGATTTTGAGTCTTTCCCTTCCCTGGACAGCACCATCCGCCATGCATCTCTTAAGATAACCTGTGTCTTCTCCTGTACATCCTCCCAGGGGCACTTCCCAGCTCTCTCCAGTAAACCTGCTCAGTCTTACAATGTGGCACCTTCCAGGTGGCCTTCTTTGGCTGAAGACTGCAGTGGTGCTGTGGGACAATGGTTTTACCCTGAAAACATTTGTTTCTTGTATTATTTTTAATAAAATGCTGACTGGCCAGTAACCAGGCAGGAAGTAGAGGTGGGGCAATGAGAATGCTGGGAAGAGGGAAGCCACAGAAGAAGCAAGATGTGATTGCATCGCCGAGTAAGGTACTGAGCCATGTGGCTAACATAGAGAAGAATAATGGGCTAATATAAGTTATAAGAGTTAATAAGTCTGAGCTACTAGGCCAATCAGTTTATAACTAATGTAGATTTCAGTGTGATTTCTTTGGAACTTAACGACTGCAGGAGACGGGCAAGACAGAAACCTCAGACAACACAGTGGTCTGTGGATTTTCTGCTTCCCATTGGCATATGGGATATGAGGGAGGAGAGGTATAGTGGGCTGTCCATGCTGTCCTCTGGGTGCTCTGTGGCCCTGGGCACAGAGCTCTGCATCCAGGGGTTAGCCAGTGAGCCCCGGATGGACAGAAATGGAAACATAGCCCCACGGGGCAGGTGAGATTGGGAAACTCTCCCTTTCCCTGCCTTCCCTGTCTCTCTCTGCCTGTCTCCGTGTAGCTTGAACTTTCTGTCTCATCTGATGATTGCCAGCCTGGAACTCAGGCACCATTGTCAGGCTAGTCAGATGTCTCCACCAGCCAGAATCTTTCTGTTTTCCTTTTCCACACCGGTGTCATTGCCATCATCTCTTCCAACCTGCTCCCCTCTCCTCTACACCCCAGTTCCCGCTGTGCATCAACTTCCATGTCCTAGATTCCAAGGAAATTTTTCTTGAGGAGTGGAGCTACTCTCCCAGGAGGGGGACACCAGAGCATTCAGCAGCATGGGGGCAAGGACAGTCCTGGACACACCCGGGGTCTCCCATCCACACTGCCCTATTCCTTTCTTTGTACACCCTGGGTACTTGCAGAAGTCAGGCATAGCCAGAACCAACAAGGGTCATCTCTTGCCACAGCCACTGTCCACAACTAGGGTGGCAGAGAAGAGCCCCTGGGTACAGAGATCTCTCTTGTGGGCTGGTGGCCCCAGTGCTGGAGGAGGGAGACCCCAACAGGAGATCCAGCAGGGCTATTGGAAGAAGCCTGGATGATGTCAACCCCATTCTGCCACATACTAGCTGTGTGACCTTGAGAAAATCACTTCCCATCTCTGTGGAAGTGACAGATTTTGCACCAGGAAGCTAAGGAGTTAGACACACAATCTGGAGTTCATGGACGGGCATCTGAGTGTCCTTGTGCCTCTGGACTAATCCCTGGATGTTAGCAGGCATGTGCTGGAGGGGCCGGTGGGAAAAGCGCTCGCCTTGAAAGCATGAGGACATGAGTCTAGACCCTAGAGCCCATGTGCAAAGCCATTCCTGGAGCTCTGGGGGTAGAGCACATGGGTCCCCGAACTTGCTGGCTCTATTCGATGGGCTCCAGCCAGTGAGAAACACAGTCTCAATTATTATTGAAGTAGACAGTGCTTGAGGAATGTTCTCCGGTCTCCTCACACAACACACATGTGTAGACAACGTAACACACATGCACTAGCTTGGAATAAATTTGCATAAATGTCTATATTTTTCTGAGTAGGTGGGCCAAGCTGCCCCAGCCTCCCTCTTTTATCAGATTCTAAAGGAAGTCTCTACTCTAGATGATTTCTTCAGCCCTGGTATTCTGTGGCTGCAAACAGGAGACAGGTGTTCTTACAAACCATGGATAATTGTTGGTGACACATTATAGTGATAATTGTAGGTGGCCTAGAAAAAGACTCGAGGGCATGTCTGATATCACAGTTGGAAGCAGGTGGATAAATCCAGGTAGACTTCCCGGAAGAAGTGTGCTTTTGTAAGCAAACAAGCTTCTCAAGGCAAGGCAGAAGCTTCAAGGGAGCAGGAGAAAGGGTCCCTGAAGAGCGGGAGTGAGCTCTTGGTCTTCTTGAAGTGCAGAACATGGGATGTTTTCCGAGCAGGGACTCCTAATTAGCTGAGGCAGCTCACAGTCCTCCACCAAGAAGAAGAAATCAAAAAGTCAACACCAGCTCATTAAATACTCGGGTCTGGCTGGCTATTAAAAGAATTTCCATTTCTGAACAGGATGCCTACCAGGGAATGCCAGCCCTAAATATAAGCCAACCCCCTCCCTGCCAGGAGACTTTACTGAAGCAGGCGGGCAAGAGGGAGGGCTTGGTGGGGATGTGTCATTACCTTTAACATCCAAATATAACCAGCCCCAGGGGGTCAGAGACTAAGTTGGCTCTTCCCAGCTGCCTCCAGAGCCAGGAGAGGGTGTCAGGAAGGCAAGGACAGACCCTCTGCAAGGCCTGGTAGTAGGGGCTGCCGATAACTGCAGCTACCCTGGCCCTGGTTCACTGTTTGGGGGAGTCCAAGAGAGGTCTATGGGGCACATCCTGGTTGGTGAGGTGAAGCTGGGGTGGGTTATATCTGGAGACAGGAGGGGATGCTCTTGGATATCAATAACCATTTCTTCTTTTCAGAAGAATTCCTGAGACACGGGGAAAGCTCTCCAGCTACCTAGATGCGAAGATCCATTAAGCTCTGTGTGTATAGGGTTGTTCAGAGTCACACACCACACATGGTTTTCAGTTAACGATGGAGTGTTTGTATAGCAGGCGTCCCCTAAGATATAGTTTGGTGACACAGAGCCATCTTAGTTTGTATAAACTCACTCTGAGATGTTCACAAGACACAATGATCAGAAGGCATCTCTTTGTTAAGCCCCTCCCCCGTGTACATGTGTGTGTATGTGCAAGAATGTGTGTGAGTGCAAGTGTGTGTGCATGTGAATGGGCATGTGTGTGTGATATGTGTGTGTGTGTGTGTGCATGTGTGCATGAGCACCCGTGTGTGTGTGAGGATGTGTATGTGCAAGTGCCTATCATGTGTGTAAGTGTGTAAGTGCGTGCATGTGCAAGTGTGTGTGAATGTGCATATGTGTTCATGTGTGCATGCATCCATGTGTACATGTGGGTGTGTCCCCATCCTTTCCCAGGCTCTCCCTCTATAGTTTGGTGCTTACATCTATGTTTCCAGAGATCAGAAGGTCCTGGAGATCAAAGGTCTGGGACTAGCTACATTCTATTCTCCAGTGTTAGAGAAGCATCCTCTGATGGTTCTATCTGGTTCATTAGTCTGGGATGGAGGTGGCTCCAGATGCTGCTTACACAGCCCGGAGCCTTGTTGTCTCAGAGGCATCTTCCTCAGTTGATTCTGATTTCTCCTCCTCTCCCACTTCCTTCTCCAATCTCCTGATGTTGATTATTAAAACAACTCCCAGGTGCCCAGGATAGGGAGAATTACCCCTGAGGGACTTAAGAGAAAACTCAGGATCAGGGAATTTGATGGCATGACAAAGGTCATGCAACTAATTGGTAATGGAGCTGAGACCCAGATTCAGGTCTTCCCAGCTCCTGGTCCAGCCTGCGCTCCCAGGCTCCATCAAAGCACCAGGGTAGGGTTTTGACATTAAGAAAGGTTGACTCACATCAGAATACGTAGGGGAAAGAGGGAAAGTCATGTCACCACACAGGATCCAGCAGCTGTTCTCAAAATCTGGCTGCTGCTGCTCCTGCTGGGCAGCCTGGCCTGGAGTGAGTCAGGCTGGAGGTGAGCCCAGAGTTGGGGCAGGCTCCGATGCCCGCAGACAGAGGGCATTGTTTGCCGTCATTGGTTAGCATGCAGGGCAAACACCATTGAATGCTCTGTAGTCAATCTGTCCCAGGTTGCTCTTGGCCAATGTCCTTTAGTGGTAGATTTGGATTGAACTGGGGTGGGGGTGGGGTCACTTAAGTTTCTGGTGGCTTGGTTTCTCTGGCTGGGAGATGGAATTCTAAAACCCATTCACTGACTCCTGGGACTGTGGAATGGGGAGATGATGCTGAGGAAAGAAAGATAACACTGCCCACATGACCCTCAATAGGAGGAAGAGCTGCTGGTACCCTGATACCTTGGAGCCTCTAGCACATGCTGAAGTTTGCCACCAGAGGGGCAGTAAGTGTTATGTATATCCTTCAGGGCAAAGAATTCTGACCAGAGAGAGGAAAGATTTCACATACATACATATGCACATACACACATATAAAGGGAAAGTGTGTGTGTGTGTGTTAGCTCAGTCACTTCCAGAGCATGTTTTGGGGGAGCAGATCTTCTCCCTTCTACTGTGACTTTGCTGCTGAGCAATGTGCGTGGGTTGTGTGGAAGGAACTCCACCTGGAGAGTGAGGTGACCTACTGTACCCCAAGTAGGTGCTCTAGCAGAAGAGCAATGCCCATTTTTGAGCAGGAAGTCCTCATAATATCCTACAGATGGCTGGAACAAGACAAGTGTTCCTTTAGAGACTGTGAGTCTCAGCCTAGATAGGAAGACTGGGGGAGTCTGCAGAGCACGGATACAGCCCTCCTGCTGGGAAAACCACTGCCTGGTCAGATCTGGGACTCATGGCCAGCTCATAGTCACCATCTTTACCTCATGCGGGCAGCCTTGAGGTTTGTCCCATTGCCCACTGAAATTGGTCAATCTAGCAACCCTGTAGTTAACAGAAACCCTGTGAAGGAAGGGGCTTTGGGGCCATCATCAGAATGATGGCCATTTGATGATGCAACCTTCTTTGTAAGCAGCCTTCTGGTGAGTGAGTGTCTTTGATGCCTGGGTTATGGCATGCTCACTACCAGTTAGATGTCTTCCCCACTGTCCTGCTGGATTGGTGCTTAGTGCTCTTAGCAAGTCTAGGCTGTCATCAGCTGCCACTCATGGCAGAGTGACAACTAGGTAGACTGTACCCACTGCTGGAGCTGACACCAGGGCTTAGGAGGGTGTCCAGAGTGACTCGATTTTGTTCATATGTGTATAGGACAGAGGTCAACATCACATGTCTTTTTCAGTTGCTCCTGGCCTTAATTTTTTGAGTCAGGGTCTCTCGTTGAACCCAGAGCTCAGCGATGTGGTTCTATTGGCCAGGTCAGTCTGTCTTGGAGATTCTTCTGATGCTGCCTGCCCAGGACTGGGATTACAGGTACATATTGCCAAGAATGACTTTAAACAAAAACAAAACATGGGTTGTGAGGATTAAACTTGGGTTTTCATGCTTACACAGCAAGCAAGCACTTCATCTACTGAATTATCTTCTCAGAGCTATCCCCACCCCATGACTCTTTACCACAGGCTGGGAGGGTGGAGAAGGGATGGATGGGCACAGGGATACAGTTAGATGGAAGGAATATAGCAATCGCTTTTTGCTCATAGTTTGCAGTCACAGGATGATAGCAATTAACAGCATATTTTAAAATAGATCCTAGGACACATTCCGAATGTTTCCAACTCAAAGAAATAAGAATCCTTTGAGGCCTAGGCTTGTGCATTACCCTCTTCTGATCACTACACTCCCTTTACAGGCATTAAGATGTCACGTGGACCCCAGGAACACGCACAACATTGATATGCCCCAAACCAAGCAAACACAGCAATGGCCTCTGGTGGAAATGCCCCCGCAGCCTCCCCTGCTCTCAGGGGGCTTTCTCGCTGGGGTTTGGTCAGTCTCTCTCCATGGTGAATAGTAGTGTTTCATCGGCGTGGGCAGCATAGCTTGCTTTGCTGTGGGTGCACACCTGAGCACTTGGATGGATGGAAGGGACTTCACAAACAAGCTTAAGCCAAAGAGGTCAGCTTCCACTACATTTTACACAATTAGATTTAGTGCTTTAAATTACAGTTTAATTTTAATTGATGTGTATGTTGCACATGTGTGCATGTGTGTGCATGCCACAGTTCAAAGTCCCTTCTTTCCTTACACCTTGTGGGTCCTGGGAATCGAGTGCAAGCAGTCAGGCTTCGTAGTGGACACCTTTACTCCCTGAGACATCTCTCCAGTCTATCACAATTAGATTTTATTCTGTTTTACTTTCTCTCATTGCAGTTCCAGAGAGTGGGGTACTAGAAGGGGAACACTAGAAGGGCCTTTGGGGCGCTGGCGATGCTCTGGTCCTTGAGGGAAGTGGTGGCCCTGCAGCTGTGTCTACTTCCTGACAGAGCTTTACGCCGCACATCTGTAATCTGCATCCTTTGACCCAAGTGCACCACACTTCATTAAAACATTTATTGCAGAGATTACGGCCCGGTCACGACTGATTTTAAAATAACAGCCATGTGCAATGACTAGTGGTACAGACGTTGACACTATCTTCCAGAGGGACAGCCACTGAGATGGGGCTTCAAGGGAGAGCCTGACATTGTCAGAGCTACAGCCAAACGTCTAGCAGTGCTCAAGACCCCAACACTGACCCAAATCTGCTGACTGTTCTTAAATCTATTAATTCATGGAGCATGCATATGTTATTGTGTATAAGGGTGTAGGTGAGTTTACATGTACGTGAGCATGTTCCTGTGTGCAAGGGTTTACTTCTGTATATGTGTGCATGTTCCTGTGTATGTGTGCATGTGTGTGCATTCCTGGTATGTGTATATATGTCTGTGCATGTGTGCGTGTTCCTGGTGTGTGTATATATGTGTGTGCATGTGTGCATGTTCCTGGTGTGTTCATATATGTATGCTCCTGGTGTGTGTATATATGTGTGTGCATGTGTGAGCTTTCCTGGTATGTGTATATATGTGAGTGCATGTGTGTGAGGATGCACAATGTATGTGGGTATTTGTGCAAACTGTGCATGCATGTGGAAGTTAGAGGACATCCTTGGGTGTCATTCCTTAGGCACTGTTCACTTTTATTTCTAAGATCGTCTCTTTTCTCACTGGACAACAAGCCCCAGGGACCCACCTATTTCTGTTTCCCCTGGGGTTTCACATGTGCTCCAGGACAACTGGCTTTTGTTGTTAAATGTGGGTTCTGACCATGAGATCAGGTCCTCATGCTTGCAAGACAAGTGCTTTACAGACTTAGCTACCACTCCAGAATTCATTACAGCAATGCTAGGAGCTTAGTATTCTTAAAGGCCCAGAGAGGTTAAGTAGGCAGTGGAAGGTTGCACAGCACATTGATGGTAGATCTGTGGTTCTAGATAGTCCCTAGGAGTGGAGATAATCTGAGCTCCTGCAATACCTCATTCAAAGTCACGCCTGAGCCTGTTCTGAGGAGGCTGGCCTGGGAGGGGTGTGCTCCATGCTTGGCCACTGGCTCCAATGTTTCTGGGCAACTGAGAGGAAAATCTCCCCCAGCCGTGTCAATGTTGTGATATTTTTAAGAAGAAGTAAATAAGCCTCATCATTTGCATGATATTTCATGCTGCTGCCTCTCAAACTGTTATTCCATCTACACACGGCACTGTGGGATGCCTGAGATATTTTATAAAGTTAATAACTTTCTCTTAATTGGATGAGTTTATAGAATAGTCTGTGCAATTAACAATAATTACGCCAAAGACACTTTGATTCTGAGGATGCTCCACAAACACTGGCAAAACTGGGGAAAAACAACAACAGAAAAAACAACAACAACCCACAGCACACAGGCTCACACAGGCTGGCTGCCCAGTGAAGGACAGCCCTGTGACCCAGAACAATCCTGCTTCCCAGGCCACATGGTGAAGGGAGGCTTCTGAGAGGGGCTGGGAAGGGAGTGGCTCTTGTCACACTCCAGGACGCTCTTCTCCAGGTGGAGGAAGGGGTCAGCAGGGCCAGGTCTTGCTACCACTTGTTGAAGGACACTCTTTGTCTGTGGTCAGGTAGCTATGTAGGACACTGTTTCCTGAACACTTGGCAAAGATTCGTGATAAACCCAGACCCGAAATCTCTCCTCTCTGTCCCCTCCCCAGTCTCTTTCCCATGCTACTTTTGATCCTACCCTTTAGGAAAGATGCCTCATTTACAAAGGACAGTTGCCCAGGGACACCAAATTCAGTTACTTGGATAGGATTTGTTAGTTCTTCAACGAACTTCTTCATAAAGTTCTAGATCTGCAGGGCTGGGAGGGTGGGGCTTCACCTCGCCTGGTGGCTGCCCAAGTTCTTCAGCATCCTACCAAGTGGCTGTTCAACTTTGGCTTAAACACTGACAGGGCTCTCTACCTACCAAAGACTGTTCTGCTTAAGATAACTCTAATTGTGAGAACAGTGTTCTCTGTGCCAGGTCTTGCATTTCTCTTCTGGGAGTTTCCAATGGGCTATTGTCCTCTGTGGAAAGGTGGCAAAGTCCCTATGTCGCAGGCTGGCTCTTCTGGGTGGGACAAAGGAGCCCTGCTTCCGTACCATCCAGCTGCCCAGCAGGACTCTCTCTTGGAACAGTCCTCCACTGAAGGCTCCCTTAAGTGACAAGCCTGCAGGTGCTCCTCAGGGTGTCAACACGGCCCATGAGTCATGCTCACCCTGCCACAAACTGAAGATGCCCACTTGTCACCTTTTGTTGGGTGCAGAGCCCTTTGTCTCAAGTGACCATGTAACTGTGGTGCCGTTAGGTTTGGGTTTTAAAAAAATCAGCTTTTGCAGACAAACAGACGTTCCTTTTGGAGCTGGGGGGAAAGGCATGGAAGGGGAGAGGTATCCTTATGGATCCATGGAGCACAGGGCTCAGAAATGGATCTCTTGCTACTGAGGTTGTCTTAAGTAGCACCTGCTGGCTGTTCCTAGATCCCCTTGGGAGAGCCTTCAGGGCTCCTATTGCTCACTAGTGAGAAGCCTTCCAGACCAGCTGTTGGGCAGTGCAGAAGCTGTGTCCCTTTGTTCCTTCATCAGAGTATTCAACTGTCCCAAGCCTGGCTCTGTGAGCCAGCTCCGGACCTGTTTCCCTGATTTTTGCTCAGTTCCCTCCTCAGCTCTGCTCTTGCCTTTACGGTTCTAGCTTGGGGCGCCTGTGCCTGGCCCATCTGTTCGGTCCCATATGCTTCCCGCAAGGACTGCCAAGTCAGGGCCTGCTGCTCCGTGACTCGACTCCAGCCCGGGGCGGCTGGTCTCAGCTTTCTCAGTCCAGCCTGGTCGCTAGGAAACAGTCTCATTGTGCGTCAAGGACAGCCTTGGATTCGGTCCTGGAGTAGTTGCAGGAACAGGGCTGCTGGGCACCCAAATGGGCACTTGATGGGCATCCAGGCTGGCCTGCCACAGGTTGGTTGGGCCTGACCTTGGGAGCCTGGCCCTCAGGGCCCAGATCCTTGGGATACAAGGATGATCCAGACCCTCAGGGCCCAGATTCTAAACCAGGTCCTCCAGGTCTAGAAGATTCCCTTAGGGAAAATCTAGAGCATGGTATGGAGAATTTTTTCAGAAAAAAAAAAAATAGGATTCAGAGGAAAATGGAAAATGCATTTAATCTCTTTGTATGCCTTTGCAAATCTAAAGAGCTTAACTGTGGACCTCACTGGATGCATTTCCATTCCAAAATGGTGGTAGATTTAAAGGGATACAGACGACTATCTGTAGCAAAGAGCCGGCAGCGGGGTTGCTGGGAGTTGGCAGTGAGTCAGGCCAGCCTGAGTCACAGTGTGACTGAAATCCCTCCCATCCAGCTCCCCAGTTTACCCGCAGTTGGGGAAAGGGAAGTCTTTCCTGGCTTCACTTATCTCTTCTTGTTGGTGAGACAGATTACAGATGGATCATACACACCCACAGCAGGTCACATGACATGACTCCACAAATGACACTGCTGGCCACCGAGGCATGATGCAGGCTTATCACGTGGAGCTCTGGAGCAAAACAGCTGAGGTCAAATTCGGATGCTTGGCTAATTTCCTGTAAGCCTCCGTTTCCTGGCCTGGAAAATGGGATGCTAATGTCAGCTCCCTAACTTCCGTGAGAGAGTGATTTAAGAGGAGTTCGCTGAAAGCACTTGCTGCCACAACACTGGTCACAGGGAGCTGAGAAGCCGTGGAGCCCATCCTGGTAAAGACAGTCTGGTCCCAAATGTGAACGGGACAGAACAGTGACCCAGTGTCCCCAGAACAGCAGCTAAAGCCCTGGCAGGGAGCTCTGAAGTAACCAGAAAGCGGCTTGACCCACAGGCCTGGCCTGATCCGGCTTCTCAGCACAAGGCAGAACTAGGAGGGAATTTCATCAGCCCCCAACAGTGTGAACCTAACAAATTGCTCTCTTACCCCACTGGTACCTGGAAAGCCTGCCAGCTCCCTCCCTCCATCCCTCCCTCCCTACTCTTTCTCTCTGCTCCACTTCCCCTCCCCCTCCCAGGATGAGACTGGATTCCAGTTTTATAGGGACATTCTGACACCTACAGCCAACCAACTGCTCCGCTTAATAGAAAGACACTGTGCCTGAAATTAACTCCAGAGGGGAGTTTCCAAGCCATTGCTCAGGCGGGCTTATCCACTTGCTACCAGTTTGGACTTGGCCTCCATTCTGCCATGCCTTCTCCTTAGGCCTTCCTTTCTTGTCCTCACCATGGCTAAGGGGAAATGACCTTACTCCTAAAATTTTGTGTTAGACCTAGTCAGGCAGGACAGGTGCCTACCTCACAAGGACAAGGATGAAGGATGAAGAAGTTAGAGACGAACACACTTGGAGCCAGACCGATGGATTCCAGTTTCATTCCATGTATTAGTCTTGTGACTTTAAGTCAGTCACTAAACCTTTCTGGGTCTCAGTATCCTCGGTCGCAAAGTGGGTACAATAGTAACAGCTGCAAAGGGCTGGTATGGGAAATGCAGAAGATTGACACAGGTGAAAACACACCACGGAGTAGCAGGTGCACACAGTAGGTGCCATGATGGACCACGTGCCAATGAAAATACACCATATAGTAGCAGGTGCACATAGTAGGTGCCATGATGGACCACATGCCAATGAAAATACACCATATAGTAGCAGGTGCACATAGTAGGTGCCATGATGGACCACGTGCCAGTGAAAACACACCACGTAGAAGCAGGTACACATAGTAGATACTATAATAGACCACGTGCCAGGGAAAATACACCATATGATAGTAGGTGCACACAGTAGGTGCTATGATAGACCATGCGCCAATAAAAACACACCATACTGTGCACACAGTAGGTGCTTAAGTTATTATAGAACATGTACCAGTGAAAATACACCATACAGTAGCAGGTGCACACAGTAGGTGTTTAAGCTATGACAAAACATGCACCAGTACAAATACACCATATAGTAGCAGGTGCACACAGTAGGTTTTTGAGCTATGATAGAGAATGTGCTAGGCAGATGGTCCA
Source organism: Arvicola amphibius (assembly GCF_903992535.2). NCBI lineage: Eukaryota > Metazoa > Chordata > Mammalia > Rodentia > Cricetidae > Arvicola > Arvicola amphibius. The sequence continues at coordinate 113,633,519 of NC_052049.1, read as the reverse complement.
GCAGGTAAAGGCACCTGCTATCAAGCCTGACAACCTGAGTTTCATCTCCTGGTCCTACACAGTGGGAAACGAGAAACTAACTCAAATTGTCCTCTGAGCTCCACATACTCACAGTGGTATGCAACAATATACACACACATGCATGCACACATGTACATCAGGTAGATTTAAGTATTATTTAGTCCTTTTCACAATGCCTAAAGCATAGGTGGTCCTCATTCCATGCTCACTGGATGAAAAATAGGATGAGAGAGTTTCTCAAATTGAGGAGGCCCCTCAAAAGGAGAAGGGCACTGGTGAGATTTCCAGGCTGTCTTTCTCCACCATCTTTTTGCCCCCACAAGGATCAGCAGCCCAGCCTGAATGCTCTACAGACACAATGAAGACAGATCTGATCTGATACTTGCTTCTCCAAGGAGATCCATTCCACTTGGTGTGAGACTATAACGCTGAGAAGTCCCCATCTGTAAGATGTAAATTCTGACTGGTCTTCCAGGCTGTACGCTCTCTCTTCCTCATTTCCCTTTGGTGGATGGTGCAGGGTTCGAGGGAACTGTTTGACTATGGTGGGTAGTCTGTGAAGTGAACATGCCATACATGGATCCAACATGTACAACCTGGGTCAGAGAACACTGCCCTGGACGGAAGAGAGCGCGGCTCCTAGCTCAAGTATGGTTTCTCTTAAATCAGAACAACCAAGCCTAATCCTCTGCTGACAGGTGAACTCAGGACCCAGGTCTTTTAGCAAAACTGCCAAGCAGGTCGAGTTCACCTCAGCTTCCTATGTCTTGGTACTGTCTATTCTCCTACCCAAGGCGCCCGGCATTCAGGCTCTTTCCTGGGATATTCTGTAGTAGCCATTTCAGTATGTGATACAGACTACATAAAACTGTTATCCACACCGTGCCCCCGTTCTGTCAAGAGCACAATCACCAGCTCTTCTACCAGACAGCCTAGCCACTACATGTGCTGACCTTATCCAAAGCTTGTCTGAGCCCCAGTCCTGGTCCTCTTGCTGACTGGCTGTGTGACCTCGAAGCCCTGTCCCTCCTGCTCTGTGCCCCACAGGACATGACCCATTTATATCACCTCAACTTCTTATTATGCAGAGGGTTATCTGCTTATCTCCAATGCTCTTCCCCACTTAGGACAGAATCTGGGCTTGCTCTTGGAAAGGTTCTGAGAACCTGCAAATGAACTCACCTCCAGAGCATGCATGCCATTAGCACCTCTCCCAACACATTGTTGGAAGGCTAAGTTGGATGGCACCTCTAACACACACAGCTCTGGTATATGGAAAATGTTCCATACATCCAGCTTTTGATCTTAATCAAACCTCCAAGAAGATGAGGCAGCAGAGGTTCCAGAATCTAAATGACATGACCAAGGTCACATACAGGGGATTTGAACCCAGGGCTTCCATTCTGAGACCCCTTGAATACTTCTATTATAGGATGTTGGCCAATCTGAATAACTTATGCTAGATACAATGCTAGAGAAGATGGCTTGCTGCTTCCCTGCACAAAAGCACAGTGACAGTCGCTACAGGAGCTGTCAAGACCTGGTCCAAAGAGAATGAGGCCAGGCAGCCATGTGCCTTAGAGGACAAGCGGAAGACAGCTCCACATGCAGGCAGTGCGGTACAGAGACAGAACAGCCTAGCTTCATTAAACCATTAAATCCCTTTTCACCATTTGTTGGTTTCGAATTAAAGTAAGTCTAGCCAACTCACAAAGCCACCCACCAGCTTCAACTTGATTGAAGTCGGCTGAATTGAAGTGACAGCATCACGGGGCGTTTACAGAGGAGGGTGAGAAGGAGGGAACAGAGCTGGAAAGACTCCAGCCAGGTCTACCAAAGGGAGGGCACTGGTCTCTAGCACCCTTATGAATGGGCAATGCTGTTCTTGACCCTGTGGCCCCTGACAGAGTCATGAATGGAAGGCCATATTCTCCTGCAAACAGAAAGCTATCAGGCTGCTCAAAACCCACCTGCAAATGCACTCTCAGGGGATGAGGGGTTGAAAGTCAGCCCATCGTGTGCTTAAGAATGTCTCTGGAGCTCTTGGCTTGAATGCTATTGGATGTCTGTTTTGTTTTGACAATTTCATACCAAATGAATTGGGTGACCGTCATTTTTGCACACTGGTGGTCCAGCTTACAGCCTTGAAGTCATCACGTGGTCCTTCTACTTGTTCACCTGGTCCCTGGAGGCTCTTTTGCTTCCTTCCCTATAGCCAGACTTACGAGCCCTGGGTTCAAATATAACCACAACTTAGAATGCCAGGCCTGGAAGCCAGCCAGTCTGAGGATGGGGGTTGGAAGGAACCATCTAGCAGAGATTTCTCAGGGTGGGGGAAGAGACAAGTTTGTAGCTTGGCAGAGGACTGAAAACCAGAGTGTGGGAGGCAGGCCTGGCTTTCTGGTTTGGTCATTGGTTCCCAAGCTTGTCTCTACTCAGAGCCACAGAGTAGTCTCAAGATCAATGGAAGCTTGTCTCAGCTTTCCTTGGAACAATTTAACTGGTCTTGGGTAAAGCCTGAGGTTTAAAGAGTTAAAGAGACCCAAGATGATTTTAATGTGGGGTCACATTTGAGAAGCATTGTTTTGGGGTCTCTTCAGACATGGGCTTCCTTGAATAGCTGTGTGAATGTCTCCCATCCCTACCAGATTGCTGGAGTGGGGAAGCTAGCCGGACATCCTCTTAGAAGAAAGGTTTCAGGTCCTGGAAAAGGACCCCCTGGTTTACAGAACACCTCTCCCACCTCTTTCCTAAACATCTGCTGCTTCTTCACCAGGACAAAGCTCTTTATCCCACCGTGAGAGACAGCAATGCCCCTGGGAGAAGAGCCACAGTGACTCAAACCATGCTCAGCTATAAATGACTGATGAGGGGGAGTGGAGCCTCAGCCGTCCTGACAGCCTGTCAGGGGAAGTGTGAAAATAGGAAAGCCGGGGACACTCTGCATTTTAGAGGTGTCCCAAACCTGGCCAAGACCATCTGCTTCACCGGTCACAGTGGAGTCTGGACCCAGCATGGGGCAGAGCTGACCTTGAGTGTCAGCCGAGAGGATCCATCTTGTGGGTGCCCTGTGGTGGTGGTCTCCCTGAAGACATGCCACTGCCCTCCAGTGACATTACATGAACACGCCTGTGGGTTCTGATGTTGGTGTTCAATGTGTGGCGTCCAGGGACACTAAGTAACCTGTGTGTGTGAGACTGTCAGCATGTGTTAAGCATGTTGTTCACTGCTGTGACCAAGTAACTGACAAGAAATGATGTAAAGGAAGGAGGATTTATTTTGTCTCATGATTTGGGGATACAGTCCAGCATGCTTGGGAAGGTGCAGCGGCAGCCTTGGCTCACAGCGGTGGCAGTGGGGGCTTGCTCACATTTGGACAAACCGGAAGCAAGATGGGGAGTACTGGGACTCAGCTGTTTTTTTTTTTCAGTCCTAGACTCTAGACTGTGGGAGACTGGAGGGTCTCCCCTCCTTAGTTATTCTTTTCTGGGATTGTCTTCACCAAATGTGCCCCAAAGAATGTCTCTTAGGTGACTCCAAATTCATTCAAGATTAACTATCCTTCCTATATCCCAAGTATCCCATTCCCCTGAGCTCTCCCCATTCTCCCCTTCACACTTTTCTGTCCCCATCTGCCCTTGGCCCCGTCCCACCCCACCCCCAAGTTCCCAATTTTTGCCCAGCAATCTTGTCTACTTCCAATATCCAGGAGGATTACTATATGTTTTTCTTTGGGTTCACCTTCTTATTATCTTCTCAAGGATCCCGAATTAAGGCTCGATGTCCTTTAATTATGGCTAGAAACCGATTATGAGTGAGTACATCCCATGTTCATCTTTTTGGGTCTGGGTTACCTCACTCAGAATGGGAGCAGGGAAGCATATATCTTAATTAAGGGAGCCATCTGAGGGTTGTCAAGAGACTTGACTCTAGAGGGATTCCTGGGTATCCAGGGAGATGCCCCTAGCTAGTTCCTTGGGCAGCTGAGGAGAGGGAGCCGGAAAAGGCCAGATCCTATAGCCATACTGATGAATATCTTCCATATCACCATAGAACCTTCACCTGGCAATGGTTGGAGAAAATGACTAAGCCCCACATTGGAGCACCAGACTGAGCTCCCAAGGTCCTGATGAGGAGCAGAAGGAGGGAGAACATGAGAAAGAAAGCCAGGGCCATGAGGGGTGCGTTCACCCATGGAGACGGTGGGACAGAACTAACGGGAGATCACCAACTCCCGTTGGAACGGGACTGATAGAACATGCGACCAAACCGGACTCTCTGAATATGGCTGATGGTGGAGGCTGACTGAGAAGCCAAGGACAATGGCAATGGGCTTAGATTCTACGGCGTGGACGGGCTCTGTGTGGGCCTTGTCAGCTTGGTTGCTCACCTACCTGGACCTGGGGGGAGTTGGGAGGACCTTGGACTTAACATAGAGTAGGGAACCCTGATGGCTCCTTGGCCTGGAGAGGGAGGGAGTGGGGGTATGGGTGGAGGGGAGGGGAGGGAAGGGGGAAGAGGAGGGGAGAAGATGGAAATTTTCAATTAAAAAAAATTAACTATCATACTGCCCAAGGAAAAACAGGCCAGTCATTCATGTCCCCTTTGAAAGACAATTGACTTTCATGCCCTCAAAGGGGATTGTGGGACCCTAGCCCATCCTCTCTTCTGCTTCCTGGCTTGTGATCTGAATGGCTTCCTTTATCACAGACTCTTGCCATGATTTTCCACCCTCACTGAGCTGCAGAGTGTGCTTTGATCTCTCACTGGAACCTCCAAGACCATGAACCAAAACAAATCTTTTGCTTTACAAGTGACTTCTCTCAGTGTTTCTGCAATTGCAGCCTCTTTGAGTTATGTCACCCCTGAGTCCCACTTTCAGAGTTTTCCTTGCCCCCACAACCAGTCACTACTTCTGGATTTGCTGGTGTGATTTAGGTATTGACAGAGGAAGCAGCTGCCCCCAGTAGGCTGTGCAGGCACCCTGAGGCCAGCAAAGGTGAAGCTGGGATCCCATTGGGCTCTGGGATGTTCTCTTACTCTCCAGAGCTAAGCCCTGGGTGTCAAGGGCTTAAAGGTCCCATACCAGTTACAGGACAGAGATGAAAAATGCCTCTTGGCTTTGCATAGCTCAGTCCTGCTGAGAGTCAGACAACTCGTCCACATTTCCATCTGCCTTTGCTCGGCCTTGGTCCTCTGTGGATGCATTTGTGGGGAAGTCTGTCCTTTCTTGTCCCTGCTCCACAGTGCAGGGCAAAGTGGTAAGTACGGGCCACACACTGCTGCCTGGTGACACTGAGGGGACCTGCTCGACTTTATCTAAGCTTATCTGTCTTTCTTTGCTTGGATAGTGGGGTAAGGCAAGATAGATTGGCTATTACCAGGTAATTAAAGAGTCTGGGTCTTTGCAGCCAATGGGCCCCCCTGAGCTTACTCCTCATTTGCAAAGGGTGCTAGGAATGATGCTTACTTTGTCACTGGCAGGACCAAAGAGGCAAAGGCAAAAGGATGTGGAAGCCTGTGGCAGCTGCCATGCCAGTATACAGTCCAGCTCCCCCTGTGCTGGGTACTTGTGCTGTCATCTTCCCAAGCATCTCCTGCCTCTGTGACTCCATATCCCACTCCTGCAGAGCCCAGCTCCCTAGGGTAGCTGCCCCTATGGGACACTCTTACATATTGCCCTGAAGACTCTGAGGGCTCAGCCACAAGCATTGGCTACACAGTGGGGCAGATCTCATAACACGCTACCATCACAAGCACCCTAACCAAGGAGAAAGAAAGAACCAAATGAGGAGGAAAAGTCACAGAAGCAGCAGCCAGCTAGGTCTTTCGGGTCCTGGGAGACTGACTGCACATTTGGGAGGCTGAGCTGACATTTACGGTGGGAAGTTTTATCCCTGTGGTAAATAACCTCTAATGGTGTAGGTCATTACACTAATTACAGCAGATAATAAATTTTCTCATTCTTACTTTTTATTTTATTTTATGTTATTTATTTAATTTTTTTAGGTGGCCACCTATCACCAGAGAAAGGGAATTTATCCCTTTGCTTTCTGAGTCGATAAGACTGAGCAAATCTGGTCTTCCTACTGTCTGAGATGGCAAGGGTGCTTCCCCTTGGTCTTCTGGTATATACTAGAGGAGACAGAGAGCAGGGGGCTTAGGCATTGCTCTCATTCAGGAGCCTCTTGCTTGGCGCCCTCTGAAGACGCCTTCTGGGCCTGCAAGGTCCCTGTTGTCTGGACACAGGCTGATGCTTACTCGCGAGTCTGTGATGGGAGGTGTGTCTCACTTGGTTCCTGGAAGATTGCTTGGTAAAACTATCACACTACTGTTTCTGCTCCACATTACCACCACTTTGGATTCCTAGAGCGGCCCACAAGGTCTATGGGTAAAAAGGTATAGCTCCCAGGTGGCACCTTTGGGAGCTGCTGTGGGTCTTTAGAAGGAGGAGCCTTCTGGGAGATCCTTGGGTTATCTGGGGTGTGCCCTCAAAAGAGATTGTGGGACCCTAGCCCATCCTCTCTTCAGCCTCCTTGCTTGTTATTTGTGTGGCTTCTATTATCGCAGACTCCTGCCCTGATTTTTCCACCCTCACTAAGCTGCAGTGTGCGGACCACTTGGCCTTTGGCAGGAACCTCCAAGACGTGAACCAAAACAAACCTTTTGTCATTAAAGTGACTTCCCTCAGTGTTTTTGGTATGGCGGCACAGGGCTGACCAACAGCAGCCCCTTTGTGTTGTGTCTCCAGGGGTCCCACTTTTAGACATTCTCCTGTCACTGCCTCTGGAGGAACCTGGCTCTTGTCCACAGCCTGGCTCAGCTTCTGGTTCAGCGAGCAGAGCTCCTCACTCAGCTCATTTCCACAGTCTCCAGGAGGGACCCGTGTGAACCGCCAAGCCTAGCACGACCAGGACACTGTACATATCTCACCCCATTCAACGGAGGATGAGCTCAACACCTTTACTTTGGATCAAGGAGAAAACTTACACTCGAAGGTTTGTACTTTGTCCCAGATTACCTCCTGGGAGCATGGCCACACTGGACTGGGCGTCTAGGCGGAGCCCCAACATTTTCTTCGGGCCTCATGTCCCACTGTCCATCTGCTTTTACTGCTGGCAAGATCCTTATGCCCCCCCAGGATTCACAAGTCCTTCATTTCCCAGACCCCTGCAGTTCTAAGCAAGATGACTCTCCTTTCCCCGGGGACCTGATGGAGGACTCTCATTGGTTAATAAAGAAACTGCCTTGGCTTTTTGATAGGGCAGGATTTAGGTGGGTGGAGTAGACAGAACAGGATGCTGGGAGTGAGGCAGATGCCTGGGACAGTCGTCAAGCCTCTCCTCTCTGAGACAGTCGCCATGGTCAGACATGCTGAATCTTTCTTGGTAAGACACCACTTCATGGTGCTACAAAGATTATTAGAAATGGGTTAATCAAGATGTGAGAATTAGACAATAAGAGGCTGGAACTAATGGGCCAGGCAGTGTTTAAATGAATACAGTTTGTGTGTTGTTATTTCTGGGGCTAAGCTAGCTATGCGGGCGCTGGGTGGGATGAAAAGCAGGCCTGCCCACAGCCCCTCACTACAGGGACCCCCATTTCTTTCCCCGTGGGACCACAGGCATCTCAACATCCTCCCTATCCCGACATTTTTCCAGAGGCCAGCATGGGCCTGGGCATTTAAGATTTCTGGATAAGTAGACTTACATTTTCAAACAGTCTTCATGTAGAAAGCCCTTTCATTGCCCACTGCATTAGGCCTACAATAGTATCATGAGGGACACATTGGTATGGCATTATTACGGTGACAAGGTGAGAGACTGACACTGGTATGGCATTATTACAGTGACAAGGTGAGAGACTGAGGTGCTCAAGGTGACAGAGCTGAGCAGACAGGTGCACAGAACTGGAACCAGACCGCTTACCCTCACCCAGGGGTCTCCCTGGCGCCCCAGGGTAGGGAGTTGATGAAGAACAGAGTATGGATGGATGCTTCAGCGTCCTCTCTCTGGCCACACCAGGGCTACCTTAGTGGGACCTGCACAGAACTGGGAGTAGCAGGCCTATTGCCTCAGGGCTAGAGAGGAAATGGTAGGGGCCCAGGTCCTATGGTCCCTCATCTCTGCCTGGCCTTTGGTATAGTTGGAGGCACCAGGTTTGTTTTCCCATCAGCAAACTGGAAAATCTTTTGTGAAACCCCCAATCTGCAGCCTCAAAGGTGACTTCCAGCCCAGTCTGTTCTAATCTTCATGTTCCTCGTGCAGAATTCATGTTCTTTCTTGGAGGCCAATCTCAAGGAGAACTCCCTTTGACACCAGTCTGTAGCCCCGGGTCCCAGCACTAGCTTTTCCTTTCATGCAGTTGGTGGGATGCAATCCTCTGGCAGGGGAAGTATGGAGGACACTCCTACATAGAAGCGGACAGAGCCAGAAGTGGTTTTTCCGAGACACCAACTAGCCTAACCTGCCCCTTTTACAACTGAAGTAAGGCCCAGAGAAAGAGAACAACTTGTCCAAAGTCGCAGGGCCAGGCCTGGACAGCAGACAGTCTGCATCTAGTCAGGCAGCCCTCAGTGCAGGCTCTCCCACAGGAAGTCAGGAATGCCACGAACAGGATGGGCGTCAGAGTCACTCCCAAACTGGGGTGCGAATTAGAAATAGCAGATTGATCAATGCTAATAAGGCCTTTTGGAAACACAAAAATAGAAACAAATCTAGGGATTAAAATAAAAGATGTCAAGGAAGAATCCGTTTGGCTTCATGCATAAATCTGCTCCACAGAATGAACTGAATCATTGCATGTTTCCTTCATCCCTGTCTGGAGTGGAGTCGGGGTATGCCTGTGCAGGGGACACGTGGGATGCCGTGTCTGGTCTGGATGTTTGGCCGTGAGCTTTTGTCAAGGTCCCATTTCTGATGCCAAGACACTAGGGACCCCCAGCTCCCCACAGTGCCTTCTGCAAAAGCCCTGTGCCTCAGCCTGTGAAGTGAGAGGCCAGAGCAGCTCCAAGCTCTTGTTCCCAAGCCAGGAGCCTCCAGAAGCTGAAAGGTGCATTCTCAGCACCAGGGACAGAGCACTGCTCGTTCATACCAGGAGACACCTGGGGAAAGGGCTGTCCTAGGCAGGAGAGATGAGAAGCCATGGAAAACAGAAAACATTGGCTGGGTGGTGGTGGCACACGCCTTTAATCCCAGCAGTCGGGAGGCAGAGGCAGGAAGATCTTTGTGAGTTTAAGACCAGTCTAGTCTGCTGAGTGAGTTCCAGGACAGGTTCCAAAGCTACACAGAGAAACCTTGGGAGGCTGGAAAGAGAGTCTTAAGAAGACATCAAAGGACAAAAGCACTCCACCCTGGGTATGTGCACTCAGGTGACCCTGACTCCTTCCATCAGTCATGGGCCACCAACCATGTAGCCTCCAGCTCTGCCTTCTTCTAGCAAAGGTCTCACTATGTAGCCCTGCCTGTCCTAGAACTCACTATGTGGACCAGGCTGGCCTCAGTCTCATAGAGATCTGCCTGCCTCTGCCTCCTGAGTGCCAGTGCTGGGATTAAAGGTGTGTGTTATTATGGCCAGCACCATTAAAAAAGTTCCAGTCAGTGTGGGGTTACTTTCCTCGGAAGGGCTTTGATTCTCTGTATTTCATAATACTGCTTCATTTATAATCATGGAAGCGAGTGTTTTTACTCACGTAATGTGTGCAGGCACCACAAAGAGGGCTCTATGTACATTAGCTCATTGAATTTCTCCAATGATTCTTGGAGGTGAACACTGTTTATTACAGAAAGGAAGAAGGCTTACAGGAGTTAACTGAAGCCCAGAGAAGAACTTTCCATGCCAGAGGTTCTAACCCTCACACCACCTGGCTTTTCGGGACAGCATAGTACCAGACAGGCTTTTACAATCCCAGGATGTCACCAGCTGGCCTTCAGCCTTGTGGTCAGGAAAGACACCTCAGAGAGGCCCCTGACTTCTGGAATTAGGGGTGATACCTGCCCAAGAAAGATGGGGAGTCAGGAATGTGGGAACTCCTTGATTATTTTTCCCCGGAGTATATATCTTCCTGCTCTGCCAGGGCTTGAACCACCTTTCTAAGAAGGGGAGCCTTCAGCAGAGGGTGCTGAGCAAGCTGGAAGAGTGGAGAAGTGGCAGGCACCACTAAACCACACCCTGGCTCCCTGTCAGCACAGAAGGAGGCCTCTGAGTGCTTCAAAAACTGGGTTAAAAATGGCTCGGCGGTACCTATCTTATCTTCTTTGCACCAAAAGCCTTCAGCGCGTGGCGGGTTTCCACGCAGAATTCTCCCCGCTAATCCCCCTTTGTCAGCTCTGATGCCGACATTGCAATACCAGCCTCGTCCCGGCGATTTGAGAGGGATTACAGACCCTCAATCCTTCAGCATGTGGGAGAAGAATGTTTTCTCAAATCAAATTTTTCACAAATCTGTTTTCAAAAATAATCAAGACGCAAATCCCCCTCAGAATGCCAAGGTTGTGGGGAAGACACTGGCTCTTCCACAGGCAACATGGTGACAGAAGACAGTTCCTGAGGGGAGGAGGAGGTACAGAGCTACCTGGCCAATTAGGCGCCCACCCCAGGATTTGTGCTTGCTAAGGGGAGCTCTATAAGGGGAGGTGGGGGTGGGCAGATTCTGTGACACAGGCTCACATTGACTGTGATCTTGACTCTGCGGGGTCCTACATGTGGGAGCAAGATGGGGGAGCGATAAAGCCAGATTCCAGTTAGTGTTTATGTTTTAATCGCCTATCACGTGACCTGCGCCAGCCTGGGCATTTGTGGGGCACAGATGATAAATACAGTTTTCTTTAGTCTTGTCTTGAGGAAACTACAGTCTATCTGGGAAGCAGCTGTATATCTGGGGTTCCTGGATACAGGCCAGGCTGGGACAGGGTGGTCACGGGGAACAACAGGGCAGAGGCGTTCATAATTCAGTCAACATAGGCAGCCTTCTGGACATTTTGGAGAACGGGTCCTGGATCCTGGATGTGTCAAAGGCTGTCACATACTAGGCAGAAACAAGGTCAATGGGCACCAAGGAAACCTGAGTGCTGGGCTAGACTGTTGCTGGCTATGGGACCTCTGGTCACAGCTCCTTCCCAGCCTCTGTATCATACTGTGCTTCAAACTGTGGCTTCTGTCTTTTTTGGTGAGACAGGTCTCTAAGGTCCATCTGGCTCCTAGGTGTGGGCCTGGATGGTCAGGATGAGGTAACCTAGGCACAAGATGCTGCGGGCTGGCAGATTTCATTCAAGTTGCTCGGGTCTATGAACTACAGCTGGGGTGTCTATGCTGCCATTTGCACTCTTGACTTCTGGATGTATTGGTGGCCATAGGTGACAGGGTCACAAAGCCACCTCCGTGTACAAATCTTCTCCTAGTTACTCACATGTCTGCTGCCCAGCAATGTTAGGCAACCCCTACCCCTCAAGCAGCAAGTCACAGTCTGGAGTTAGGTGTTCTGATCCTAACTTGGTATCAGAATCTGAGCTTTTCTTTCTGATCCCAGAAATTGCAGTCTGATGCTTTGCTAGAGTCAAGACCTCTTGACTTGAGAAGTGAGTATGGCCCAGCAATAAAGCCTCTCCACCCCTGACTGCCGGCGGCATGTTGCTGCTCACCTAGCACACATTTAGGAGGCCCAGCAAGAAACAGATTGCCCTTTGGGGGCTGATTAAAGATGGACACGCAGCCCAGGAGGTTACTGGCAGCTCAGCCTACTCTCAAATGCATAACTCCGATATTTTCTTCTTAAGCAATTCTTTTGCTCTTTGATGTTCTGAAACAGACACAATCATATGCGGTTTGATGCACAGGAGGAGGAGGGGAAGCCGAGGGGATGAGAACAGGGAGGGAAAGACCTGGCTCTGCCTGCTAGTGCTTTCTAGGCCCATTCTCATCCACCATTTCATCCTGGGCTGGTCAGATATTTGCCATCTCTGGGCACTGCTTCACAGTACCCGAGTCCTGAATAGCCAGGGATGTGGGTTCAGTTGCTGGGTGTAATGGCTTTAAGAGTATATTTTTTAAAAAAGGAGATCTTAAAATTTAATTTTTAACTTATATTATTGTTATTATTATTATTATTATTATTATTATTATTATTGTGTGCATGTGTGTGTGTGCGAGGGCACTTGTGACACAGTGGGCATGTGAGGAGCAGAGGATCTACCATTTAGTGGAGTTGGTTCTGTCCCCTCATCTTTACAAGGGTTCTGGGGGTCAAACTCGGGCAGACAGACTTATGCAGCAAGCTCTTTTACCCACTGAGCTCTCTTGTGGGCCCCAGGGACCCAACTTTTCAAGATATGTCATTTAAAAAAAAAGTCTGTGACTCACTAGTGAATTCTCCATTTCCCAGTGTGCACCAGGGGCTTAGGAGGAGGATGCAGGGGCTTTAAAGCAAATTTTGCTGGGAAACAGAGAAAGGGGAAGGAAAAGAAGGGGGAAATCAGAGGGACCAAGAGAAAGAGATGTGCAAAGGATGTGAAGCAAAAGAAAAGAAGGGGTGCGCCAGCAGAACCCTAGAGGAGCTTGGGGGAGAGGGGACCCTGGCTGGGAGGTGCCGCTTCAGTCAGATTGGGTTATAGTCACAGAACTCAGGGGCTGGGGTCAAGGAAGGTGACTGAGGTCCAGGTCATGAAGAGGACTTGTCCAAGAGTGAATTCTTCTCGTAGCCCTTAATTTTTCAAACTTGCCATCTCTCCCTGACCCAAAGGGCACCCCCACTAAACTACATCCAGACGGCAGGATTTTGGTAATCTAGCTTCTATGTCCACCAAATCCCAGCCCTGACCCTCACCACAGCTGTGCTCTCTGAAGAGGCCAGAGTTGATCTGGCAGGAGACAGAGATCAGGACGGTGGAGGGCTAATGTGCTAAACAGTGGCGGTGGTGTTTGAATGAGGAACACTTCTGCATGGCAGTGACATGGATACAATTACATGGCTTCTCCCGACCAGGACATTTGGGGAATAGGTGGGCACTTTCAAGCATTCCTTTTAAGAAGGAAGCAGAATGTTTCATTATCATATTTTAATTAAAAGGAAAAAATCCTATTAAACAATTCCCAATGCATTGGGATTAGCATAAACCAGCACCTGGGACCCAGGAACTCAGCCTGTACGAACATATGAACAAGGCTTATCTTCCTTGTGCCAGTTAAGGAAATGGCTTCCTGGAGGTCCATCCTCAGCAGGTCAAGCAGAGCAGCCCAGGCTAAGCAGGTTCCAGATCCTCACCTTTTCAGTGAGGACAATATTGAGAAGTCCCAAGTCCTCCATCTCCAAGGACTGGAACCTGTAAACCCTTTGCTCAAAACACTGCTGGCCAGAAAACTGGCTTAGCATCCGATCGTGCTGGGACTTGAAACCCAGTCTCACGATGTACTAAAAGAGCAGCATTAAGTGACTCTGGTTCCGCTGAGCCTCAGTGTGCTGCCTGATCTCCCATCAACTTGACACAAGCTAGAGCTATCTGAAAGGAGGGAATCTCAATTGAGAAAATGCCTCCATATGATCCAGCCCACGATGGGTGGGGGCACTCCCGGGTTGGAGGTCTTGGTTCTTTAAGAAAGCAGGCTGAACAAGTCATGGGAAGCAAGCCAGTAAGCAGAACCCCTCCATGGCCTCTGCATCAGCTCCTGACTCCAGGTTTCTGCCCTGTTTGAGTTCCTATCCTGACTTCCTTCGATGATGAATGGCAATGTGGACATTTAATCTGAAATGCACCCTTTCCTCCCCAACTTGCTTTTTGATCATGGTGTTTTATGGCAGAAAAAAAACCCTAAGACACTCAGTTTCCTAATTTATAAAACCTGAACTTTACTTTGATATGTAGAGTTCCGTCACACCTTATAAATGAAAAGAAACCGAATAGAGCCTAGGTAAGAGTAAGTCAATAAATCATTCTCTTATCTAACAAAGCTAAAGTGACTGCATTCACCATTACTAGGGACTTTTCAGGAAGCCCACCCTATTCCTAAGTATGCTGGTTCCAGGTGTCAGCTGGGGATGTCATAAAGGGGAACCCTGTGCTTTCTCTGACTCTTGGCTCTCCCACATGCTGAGCCCTGAATAGGAATTTACTTTACACCAACCTTCTTACCCACCTTTCTTTGTTCTCATTGCCCAGGCATCAGCTCTTGGTTCAATGTCCTGTCAGGTGTTCCCACCAATGCCAAGACTAAGGTGGAGGCTATTCCCTGTGCCCACACCACCTCAGTCTTTTATAGAGGCCATAGTAACCTGAACCAGGATCTGGAGTCTCCCTGAGACATCTTAAGAGTGGGGGCCAGGCTCTATATGCTGTGGGATGCCCAGTGTTACTGCCTGGAGCAGGTGCCCTTAAATACTTTGAAAAGGAGTGACTGAATCAGAAAGAGAATGCAATACATGCAAAATGGAATGCAAAATGAAAAATCAATAGCAAAAGTAACAGCTCACAAATGCACAACTTGAGGGTATGAGGAAGACAACACCGGGAGCCATAGTTGCCTAACCCAGCCCCCGCGCTACAGATGAATTAGCAGAGGAAGGATCTCTAGCCAGAGGGTAGTGGATGTTTTTTTCCCGCATCCCACATGGGTCAATGCAGATGGGGCACCAGATTTAGTTCCAGGTCCCTCTTTTCAGCATCTACCTATAGAGCAAAGCCCGTCTATGGAGACTATCTAGAACAGAGATGAGAGAGACTTCACTCCAGCCTCACAGACACGGTGAAGTCAAAGGACACGACAGCTTGCACATCACTCTCCTCTCCTCAGACTGGGCTGTTTTGCTACACGAAATGGCCTTGAATGTACTCTGGTCAGTCTAGATGGAGGCTCCATGCTAGTCAGTAAACAGTCCGGAGCAGCAGTCCTGGGCTGCACCGACAGGGACCAGCTGTCTCATTTTGTCTGATGTACCACCGAAAATCCCAAGTCCTGGGAAATCACGGGGTCTGGACAAAGTAGGTCATGTTAACTCCACAAAAGGCTGCAAGTGCAGATGTGTGTGAACATGTGGTATTTGCAGGGCAGCTCTGCTAGGCTGCAGTTTACACCACATGCAAGTCATCCATGCAAAGTCTGCAACGAATTTCAGGATGCTTTGTGCAGACACGACCACAGGCAAGTCTTCATCCCTCCCCAGCGAGTTGCCCTGCCTTTTAGCTGTCACTCCAGCCCTGCTCTTCCCCCAGGACTGATCTGCTTTCTGTCTCTATGGATTTGCCTAGGAGGGACATTTTACATAAATGGAATACGACAGTATGTGGTCATTTTTGACTGGTCTCTTTCACTCAGCTTAAGGTTCCCATGACTGATCCAAAGGGCATCATGAGTCCGCCTGCATTCCTTTTCATAGCCAAACAATATTCCATTGTAAGGGTCACGGTTCCACCTTGGTTACCCATCCCCTCGATTTGTGAAGGGACTTTCTTTTTTTTTCCTTTTTTAGTTGCTATGAGCTTCCCTGTTTAACCATCCTTTGGTGTCTTCTGGGCTTTTGAATGGAATACTTCTGTGTACTGGCTGGATATTGTCAAATCTAGACATATGGGTGAAGAGGAAACCCAGATGAGAAAAGGCCTTCATCTAGATTTTAGCCAATTAAACGATTGATATGGGAATGCCCAGCTCACTGGGGGCAATGTAACTCCTGGGCAGATAGTCCTAGAAAACAAGTTGAACAAGCCCGAGGGATCAAGCCAGAAAGCCATATTTCTCCATGGTCTCCATTTCATTTCCTGCCTCCTGGTTCCTGCCTTGACTTTCCTCAGCTAGGACTGTGACCCCGAGGACTGTAAAATGAAATAAACCCTCTCCTCCCCAAGTTGTTTTTAGTCATGGCGTCTTTATCACAATAGAAAAGTAGTTAAGACATCTTGCAAATACCCACATTTGTGGATGCTCAGGTTACGTGTATAAAATGTGTATTTGCATGTAATTTCCTTGTATACTTCACATCACCTCTAGAATACCTTCCAGTGCCTTCCACAATACAAACGCTATGTGAGCAGTGTTATATTGCATTGCTATGTGAGCAGTGTTATATTGTATTGCTCAAAGAATAACGATAAGAAAGAGAGTGTATATGGTGTGCTCGGATGTAATTTTTTTCTTTGATATTTTTTTATCTGTGGCTGGTTGAATCCACAGATACAGAAGAAGAACTGTATACATTTTGTGGGATTTTTTTTTTTTTGGTTCTTTTGGGTCGACAGATGCCCCGGAGATCTGGGCTACATGGCAACCTTTTGTTGAACCCCCAAATGGTTTACAAAGTGGCCGCACCATTTTTACACTCCCCCAGGAAAGGCTGGGGTCTATTTCTCCCCATCTTCACCACACTTGTTGCAATCTGTCTTTTTCATTATAATCAACCTAGTGAGGGAGGCAGAATGTTTTCACCATCAGAGCCCCGGGGAGTTTTAAAAGGGGCCCTGCACAGTGGTGAGAATCTTGTCAGCCGTTGCGTCCCAAGGTGAACCCAGGCTGGCTGTGAATGAGTGAGAACAGATCCACGTCTTTCTTAGGGCTAAGGGGCTAGGAAGAAGGCTTGAGGACTGGGATAGTGGGAGAGGGGTGTCCCAAAGGAAGAGCGACAAAGACAGATTTATCTTAATCCTGATTTGATTTTTGTTTGAGACAGGGTTTCTCTGTGTAGTCCTGCGCTGTCCTGAAACTCACTCTGTAGACCAGGATGGTCTCAGACTCAGAGAGTACTGGATTTAAAGGCATGACCACCACTGCCTGCCCGGCTCCTGATTTGATTTTTAAAAATTACATATTGTCTGCGCATGAGTATGAACACATACAAGCAAGGAGCCCTGTGAGTCCAGATCCTTTGGAGATGGGATTACAGGAGGTAGTGAGCCATGTGGGTGCTGCGGACCACACCCTTGTCCTCTAAAAGAGTAGCAAGAGCTTTTAACTGCTGAGCCATCTCTCCAGCTCCATGTTGCTGGCTGGGATGGACAGCAGGTGTGGTCCAGATGTTGTCAGCTAGGCCAATGCAGCTGCTCAGTGTGAGAGAACTGGCTGCAGAGTCGGAGACCCTGAGAGCTGCAGCCAATACCGTCCCCTGCTGCCCCGATTCCTCCCTGTTTTTCTGTGAGGCTCAGCTGCCCACCTGCTCTGCCTGCCCTCTGTGCCTGGCATTCCCTCTTCTATTTTGTTAGCCAGGAGCCAGCTGCCCACAAATGCACTACCATAGAGGAGATGTGAGCAGACTGCCCCAGGCACTCTGATTAGGGTGAGTGGGGTGTGGAATGGTCTCGTAGAATTTTGGGGCCGCCCAAGAAGCCTACAGCTCATTTTGTGATCTCGATTCTCAACATGGTTTCCTTTCCTAACCTCTTCTCTCTACTTCTGCCCACCACAACCCACATCATGATTCACACATGGACCAAATGTTCCCCGCGTGCCACATAACCATTCAAGGGTCCTGATGCCATGCTGGCATAGATTCAGACACAAGTGATCTGTGCGATCCTCAGGGAATCTGTGGAAGTGGTGGTGGGGTGTTCATCTCCTTTTAAACAAGGAATGGTGTTATTTGAATGACTTCCTCTAAGTCACATAGGGAAAATGTCACAGTGAGGACTCAAAGCCAGTCTCCTACTTCCTGCCCAGTCATACATGATCTCATTGCTCGTGCTGAAGACTAACACCGTGAATGATGCTTTTCTCTATCCGTCCATCAAAACCATGAACTTCTTGGTCTATCTTCATAATATATCTTTATTGACATCTCACCCCACCACTGCTCTCCAGAGGACCATCATCTCCCATGTGTATGGTGACAAGCTTCTTCCTCGGATATACCCTCAGGCCCTCACTGGCTCCCACAAATGGCCTCTGACTTTTTCCTATGTAGGACTGATGTTTTAGGTCTCTTCTCCATCCTTGTTTTTCCAAGTACTGTGATGGACACAGATCTGAGACTCACTGAGATGACATTTGTTCCCTGTTCTGTGCACTTGTGCACACACACATACACACACACACACACACACACACACATCTACAAATACACACATATATGCTCTGACTTCAACCAAAATAATACAAAAACTAGGCACACACTCTTGTTGTGAACTGATTTATTCTGCCTCTACCTTCTTCTTCATCTTTTTTAAAGTAGAAAGGAGCCGGGCGGTGGTGGCGCATGCCTTTAATCCCAGCACTCGGGAGGCAGAGGCAGGCGGATCTCTGTGAGTTCGAGGCCAGCCTGGTCTACAAGAGCTAGTTCCAGGACAGGCTCTAAAAAAGCTTCAGAGAAACCCTGTCTCGAAAAACCAAATAAAATAAAATAAAATAAAATAAAGTAGAAGGGAATACACACACAGTGGATTTTGTAGCAAATGAAGATAAGAACCTCTCCAACTGGTGAGATGAGATTTGTGTGTTTCTCGAAGGGGCAGGGCCATAGCTAAATTTCCCGTCTGTCTGCCAAGCACATTGAGCCTGATCAGATGCCAGGTCTGAGGACTAGTTAACCCAAGGGTCCTGGACAAGGATCACTTGAGATGCCAATGGCCAAGTGCCACCTCCTCTCTTATCCCTAACAATGGAGCTGAATCACTCTGAAGGCTGCAAGGGCTGCCGGGAGCAGGCAGCACCGAATCAGCACTTTCTCTTTCAAGCCTGCTTTCGACTTCCTCTGTGATCACCTTAGTGTGAGAACGTCTCTCATGGTGTTGTCTGCATTCAAGATGAGGATGTAATGACTTCCCCGGTGTCTTGAGCATGCATATGTGTGCACACACACCCAGCCCCTATGAGCAGCCCCAAGCTCTGTCTCCACAGAGCTGCACGTGACTGTCCTGGGCACTGCTGCAGGGGCCCAGAGCAGAGTCTCTGCTCCTACTTCCTTCCTGGGCCTGTGGGCTGCTCTGCTGAAGATTGCAGGGCTGAGGAACCTCCCCCTCTTGGATTCCTTCAGTTCTCTCCATGGCTGGCTCCTCCTCCAGGCCTCGTTTGCCAAGCTGTCCTATGTTCATACTGCTTAGGAAACAGTCCCCTCAGCCACCCAGGAGGACTTTGCTATAACAAGAGATGAGAAGCCAGGGCAGCCTACATCTCTAGAATCCCCCAAGTCTTTGATTTGCCTGGCCTGAAATCTCACCGGCGTTATCCCCTTCCTGTGTGGAGGGTGCTGCCTCTCCCGTGACATTGTCTAACTTCTGGGGTCTGAGCTGAGCTCCCTGGATTCTGTTTTGTGCCCACCCTTTTTGAAGCTTTTATGGGGTCATACTCAGAGAGGGAAGTGTGACTTCACAGGGAAGCTTGTCAACTCACAGGCCATCTCCCCCAAAGAGGTGGGACAAGCTGCAGCATAAATCCTGTCGGATAGAATTTAGCTCGCTTCATAGCCACCAGGACATCACTGGACAGTGAAGAAACAGACGAGTGATAGCCGTGTCTGACAGTGTGCTAAGCGTGTGTGTGAGGACACACAAGACCCCCAACCAATGTTTCAATGGCTTTGTTCTAAGCCCTTCCCTTCAGGGTTGGTGTTGGGGAGGACAACCCTTCCCGCTAACCCCATGAAGAATTCCACATTCACTTTTGCATTTTAAATTCCCAAAAGGCAGAGGATTGCTCCAGGCATACCTTTCATTGGTTGCCCCGAATCATTCAAGGGGACCTGCTGAATCACTCTTAGAGTAACCTCATTGGTTGAGGCTGGCCGAACTTTAGGTATGGTGGGGAGTCTGGCCAAACCCAGGCTCTGGTTAAGCAGATCACAGACCAGCAGTGTCCCTGCTCCAGAAAAACAAGTCCTGAGTAGTCAGCCATGCCTCATTCCCCTTTTTGTCAACACTGCATCCCCAACCCGCACATGGCCACGCATAGCAGTCACCCTGGGGTGAGCTGGGCAGGCGTTATTCTCATCATGCAGGTGAGGAACGAAGTTCGAATGATTAGCAAGGCCCATCTAATAAGAGCGGTTAGATTACAGCCCAGCCTATCTGTACAGTTCAATACACGCCCAACCAGGTAGGCCACGCAGCCTGAGACCAGTGTTAGAGTAGAGGCTGGCCAGACTGCTATTGCTTCACTTGGCTTCTATCCTAAAAGATCCTCCTCCCAAGTGGAGCACAGCCTCTACATAGGAAGCTGCAGAGGGCCCTAGAGAAGTTCTGGGTTCTGGGGTGGCTGGCCTTTGCTTATAGAACTTCAGTCTCCCAAGAGAAACCCACTGGACGGCCCCTTTCCCTTAAGCCTTGCAAGTGTCCAGAGACAGGACCTTGAGGCTTCTCTGAGGAACTGAGAGGATGTTTTACAATCCCAAAATGACAGAGGTCACCAACTCTCATTTGGAAGCCAGAGAACCCAAAGGTCTGTGTGCAGAGGGGACCTGGAGCCTGTGCTCACTTTCTGAGAGCTGAATACAGGGCATCTATCTGACTCGCCAGCTCGAGTCAAGTCCCCAGAAGATGCTTCTGTGCCCGTGTGTGGTCACCTGTGGGACAGGACACATGGAATCCTCCCTCCCCCTGCCACACACAGAGTGCTCCTTCTCTCAGTTGAGGCCATTTAGAAAGTTTTCTTTTCTCTCTCCCTCTGAAGACATCCATCACTTTCCCCAGCTGAGGCGAGGCAGCCACAACTCCTTCCCAGGGTTTATTAAATACGTTCAAGAGCCTATTTGTAGCTGTCAGCGAGACACTGAGGGGAGCCTGGGAGTCCTCTCAGCTCAGCAGCCTCCCCTAAGCCTCCCAGGCAGGCCTTCTTCTCCAGACATTTCTGTGACAGGCAGAGCTGAGAGATATCCCAGTCCAAGAGCAGCTGATTCTCTCTCTCAACAGCCACTGGGGGACCATGAAGTGAGGAGCCAAGGCCATCTGGGATGGCTCAGACACTTCCTCATGGTCACAGACAAGGCCTGGGAGCTGGGAGTGTATGGGAACTGTTTCACTACATTGGGTAACCAGGCCTCAGTCACACAGAGAGGGTCTTCCTGGATGGTGGCTCACATCTGGACATGGAAGGAAAGCATTTTTCATGAGGTCTTTGGGGAGAGAAACTGCCTCCCTGTTGGATAGATGCAAACAATGAGTCTCCCAGCGAGGAAAACATTGCTTGAGTTCTCTACCCCTCTCCCCGAGGTCCAGGACAGCCAAACCTGGTGTTTTTTTTTCTGGGACTAAGCAGGTAAGGAGAGGGAAGCAGTAGAGAAGTAGGCTGACATCTGGAGGACCCAGGTTCCTCGTTTCTGCATTGTCGCTTTTTCTTCTTTTATCATGACACATTACAACAGCATGGAAGAGCAGGAATAATTACATAACCAGCATCTGTGTCCTACCACCCAGGACGAACAAAACCCTGGTTAGCAGGGTGACTTCTGTCTTCAAACTTGGCATTGGTTGCTCTATGGTTAGCTGAATTTTCATAGCTCTTTTCAAATGCAAAATAATTTTATTCTTTTCCATAAAAGCATTTCATTTAATGCATAACTGGCATTGAATGTTCAGCCACAGAGATTTCATTTAAACGCAAAGTCAGAAATCAAAATCCCCAGGCAGACCAGGGGTCTTGTTTGTTGTTGTTGTAAAGCTGCAGATTTGCCGCTGTG
The DNA here is from genome assembly GCF_903992535.2 of Arvicola amphibius. NCBI lineage: Eukaryota > Metazoa > Chordata > Mammalia > Rodentia > Cricetidae > Arvicola > Arvicola amphibius. The sequence goes on along the minus strand of NC_052049.1, from coordinate 113,611,915 downwards.
GCCCCTGACCAAGTAGACAGGAAAGGAACAGAACAGACTCCCTGCACTCTTTGTAGTAGTCCCCATATCTCGGAGGAATGCTTTCTTTCCGATTTCCATGATTGATACCAAACTAGAATGTCTGGTGTAGAAGGAGGAACCCAACAGGATGTCAGGCATGGTTTGTTTTTTTTAACCAAGGTCCCCCACCAATCCAGTCCTGCCTGGTACCCCTGGATCCCTGCCTTCCACCCTCACCTAGTACATTTCCACATCCCTTTAGGCTGACGGCTCTTCCTTACCCCCCAGCTTCTATTAAGTATCTCTTATGTGTGCCTGCCAAGGTAGCAATCAGAGTAATGGGCTGTGCCTAAGCCAGCTCCAAGAATGCATCTCTCCCCAGCTCCACTCTAGTGACATGGTGCTAGCCTGCTTTTGGTGTGGTGAGAGTGTCCAGGAAATCAGTCCGCACACACTACCCCTGCAGGTGTGTTGATTTGAATAAAAATGCCCCCCAGAGGCCCATGGAGAGTGGCACTATTAGGAGGTGTGGCCTCATTGGAGGAAGTGTCACTGGGTATAGGCTTTGAGGTTTCAAGGGTCAGTCAAGTCAGACCCAGTGTCACTCTCTCTTCCTGCTTCCTGCAGATCCAGGTGTAGAACTCTTGGCTCCCTCTCCAGCACCCTGTCTGCCTGTGTGCCACTATGCTTCCCACCATGATGGCAATGAACTTAACTGTGGTGATATTTTGTTTGTGCTTTAACAAATAAAGCTTGCCTGACGATCAGAGTTCAGAACTAGCCACTAGTTATGCCAGGCAGTGGTGGCACACACCTTTAATTCCAGCACTTGGGAGGCAGAAGCAGATGGATCTCTGTGAGCTCAAGGCCACCCTGGGCTACACAATATTGATCCAGTCTAAAAGAGAAACAGAGCCAGGCACTGGTGGCTCATACCTTTAATCCCAGCACTTGGGAGTCACACAACTTTAATTCCAGCACTAGAAAGGCGGAGACAGGAAGGAATATGGCCGGGCAGAGAGAGGAATATAAGGCAGAAGGAGACAGGAGCTCATTGCATTCAGTCTGAGGACTTTAGAGACAGGCTACCCCATTTGGTCTGAGGATTCCATAGAGGTAAGAACTAGTGGCTAGCGGTTCTGCTTCTCTAACCTTTCAACTTTCACCCCCTAATATCTGACTCCTGGTTTTTATTATTAAGATCAAATTAAAATTTGTGCTACACTAAACCTTTGAAACTGTAAGCCAGCCCCCATTAAATGTTTTCCTTTATAAGACTTGCCATGGTCATGGTGTCTCTTCACAGCATCTGAAACCTAAATAAGATAGTGGGCTTCCCTCTCCTTCCGAGCCAGGCAGTTGTTAGGCATTTATCAGAACACAATTGGCCAACAACCTCAATAATCTCTGCATTTCCAATAGGTGTCCTAGAGATGAACATTTTGGAGTCAGAGGAATGGATCCCATATGGTCAGATTTAAGGAGGAGACCAATTGTGAGAGGAGTTGTGTCTTGGCAGCGTGACCATGACGAGCATTTTGGGGTCACATGGGTCCTCAGAAGTGATCTTGTCCAGGCCTCTCTTGGGAGACAGCAAAGCTAAGTCCAGGTGACAGTTTGCTGGCAACACAGGTGGTCTGCAGGACACCACTTCCTATCCTAGTGCCTTCTACACATCGCCACATCTCAAGTCCCACTTCTAAGCCCGTTCACCAAGGGCTGCAGGGCAAGGCTGCAGCGAAGGCACGGGTGAGACTGGATTAGCCGAGTGTTTCCTATCCCTTTTTCTGTGAGCTGCTTTCCTGAGACAGAGTGTGGTGTCTCTTGGGTGCTTAGCAAAGGCTGCGCAAGAGCAAAGTGCCAACGTGGGGTTGGGAGGACCTGAGCCAGGCACTCCTGCTGGGATGGACGGTCTTTCACTCATACTTCACTCTGAGTTCCAGGCCCTCTGCAGCCAAAGCTCGAGGAGCAAGGCCACAGAGACGGGCTAGTTGGAGCGGCCAGGGTCAGAAGGCAGCTGACGTCTGTATAGTCTTAAATGTGAGCTGCAGGTTGAGGGATATGAAGGACCAAGGAAACAGAAGACAGTTGCCTTTAGGCTCTTGAGCATGCTATAGAGGACAATGCTCAGAGCCACCTAGTTAGGGGGTGGAGGAAAAGGTCAGGGGAGGAGGACAAAAGACTCCCTGGGAGTCACACAAAAAGAATGGGATCTGAGAGAGTGGCAAGGAGAAAAGGCAGAGAGAGAAAGGTGGAGAGTGAGTTAGGAGGAGCAGGAGGCAAGCAAGGGAAACTTGCCCCAAAGATGCTCTCTTGCTCTGACTCGGCTCAGCCCTCCTGCTCTGAAGCATGCTCACCCACCCCTGCAGCAACACAAGTGACCTAGTGTCCTTGTGGCCCCCACCTGCACATCAGGTTGTCCAGTCTAGTGGTACATGATAAACTCAGAGAGATGTCCTACAAGCAGTCGTGGTGGCCCGGAAGCAGTGTAGGGAACTGGCTACACCAGCCAGCCCTGACCTTGGCTCTGCCCAGATATATACCCAACTAGCAGGTTCTAGTCTATCTCCACATCCCAGCCTTCTTCTCCCTCTGCACCCGGGGTACCCCTCTGCACACACATACGCATTATCCCTAGACAGGAGGGCTTCAGTGACCTGGAAAACAGGCTTGGCTTTGCTGCCCAGCTGTGTATCCCTGGGGGGAATTACTTCTACTCTAGAAACATAAGGGAGGGGAGAGGGCAGCAACTGAGAAGGAGGGGCTCCAAGGTTTCCCTGGTGGGGGCAAGCAAGGTGGAGTTGGCAACTATATCCTGACATCAGTGTTCCTATCAAAGAGGCCAGAGGAAAAAGTAGGGCAAACTGTGTGCCATTCGTCTCAGCCAGGCCTCAGCTTCTAGCGTTCAGGGCCAAACTCCGTTCCACGTTTGTTGGAGGGAAGGGATCTTTAAGGAGCTCTAGATGGTAGGGGCAGTGGGCCTCTGAGTGGGGAGGCAGGCTTTGGAGTCTAGAAATCTGTTTGTCACAAGCCGCAGAATAACTCAGGGGCAGCATGAGTTGTATGTGGAGTTAGAAATTAAGTTTGATACCATACATGATACAGACTGATCCTGGTAGCTTCTCAATAAATGTTCCATCCTTTCTTCTCCTGTCCATGGGCATCTGACCTCTCCAGAGACTGGAGGTGGACTTGCTGCAAAGCTGGATGCTAAGTGTCTCTGGGAACAAGAGGGTCAGCCTCAGGGTTTCAGACCCAGGTTAGAAAGAGGTAAGATTTTTAAGCTCTGGCCTAGCCTACTTGAAGAACAACAAAGATGGACAGTCACTTCCTAAGCATCACTCAGGCTGCATGCTGCTCTCTGCAGACTAACGCCATCTCAGCTGCAGATCCAGAGGGTAAGTCTAGTCCTTAAGCCTGATCTCCCCAGCCTAGCAAGATTCCCAGGTCCATGGCCACACATCTACCTTTATGTAGATAAGACTCAAGATGTTGGCATCTCAGGATTCACCATCTCTCTAGCTTCCTGTGGTCGTCTGGTCCAGGCTCTTGTTCTCTTCCCAGACACTGTGGGGGTGAGCTCCCTACCCAACACTAGGCAGGCATGGCTTCTTCCTGACTGGCTCTTCCCTCGGCTAGCTCTCTATGCTGTGACAGGCTGGTTGAACTAACTGTCTCTTCATCTTTAGAGTAATGTCTCACAAATGCCACTGGCTCAGGAAACCTTCCCCAATACCCTTGAATAATATATAAGTTCTCTAGTTTGTTTGCATCTAATTTGTTTGCATCTGCCTTTCTGGACCTGTCTCTAGTTCTCACTTCCCAGACAAATCCAGGGAATTATCACTTGAAAACCCTTGTTCTACTGACCTGCCTCTGCCTCCTGAATGCTGGAATTAAAGGTGAGTGATACCATGCATGGAAATCTTTAACACTGATCCTTCTGCCTCTACCTTCCCAGTTCTGGGATTCCAGATATGAACCATCATGCTCATTTACACAGTACTGGGGGTCAAACTCAGGGCTTCGTGCATGTTGGGCACTCACCCACTCTACCAAGTGAACCGCATCCCAAGCCCACACCTGAGGACTTTCAAGAAACATAGCTTCTTAGCCCTGCCCAAGGCTGGTAAGCATTGGATACCCAGAGTAGAGCTAGGAATATGTTGGAAACAGTCTCTAGGTAACTCAGAGACACTCCTATCATTGGTAGTTCTGGGACTCAAGCATACTAGCTAAGAAAAAGGCGGGAGTTGTGTGGCTTTTCCAGGCCATGGGAAGAGGAGGCCCATCTTCTTAATGGTCCCCGGGATGCAACCATGGCATTCAGAAAATATGCATGGATGTCAGTTGAATGGAGAATGAAGGAATGTGCTCAAGAGAAGTAGCTGTGGTGCCTTAGGGACCCTCCTCACTAGATAGATAGGAACCCTCCTCACTAGCTCTTTTCAGGGCAGGAAGCTAGAGAGTCGGATCACCCCAGCCTCATGCAGAGGTCTGTGTAAGCCTCTCATGGCCTTGGGAATATGCTTGAGGGAAGTCATATGACTTAACTGGGAGTCTGAACCCTTCTGAGCTGTTCTGTTTAAAGTGTGTGTGTGTGTGTGGGTGTGTGTGTGTGTGTGTGTGTGGTGTGGTGGGGGTGGTGGTGGTGGTGGTGGTGGTGGTGGTGTGTGTGTGTGTGGTGTGCGTGTGGGGTGTTGTGTGTGCATGTGTGGTTTGTGTGTGTGGTGTGTGGTGTGTGGTGTGTGGTGTGGGGGTTGCATGTGTGGTGTGTGTGTGTGGTGTGTGTGTGCATGTGTATGAGTGTGCAGAGTGTCAGGAATGGAGTGGGTGACTTGTCAGGCTTACCACGATAATAGGAACACCTGAAGTCTATTCCGACCCCAGTAGCCAATTGCCCCAGCTTTCCCACTGGGCCATGGTCTGAAGCTTAAGCTCAGAGGAAACCCCACAGTGCTAGGTCTGAGTGAGTTCTCCAGCACAGCCCAGACAGACCCAAGCCCTGCTGCACAGCCAGGCTAGGAAACCCCAGGCAGTGAAGATTCCCCCACAAAGTCAAGAGAAAGGGCAGAGATGAGTTCTAAACATAACTTTCCAGTCAGAAAGTAACCCTGGGAGATCAGCTGTGTGATTTAGCGGACATATGAACATGGTCTGATATGTAAGGCCAGACTGAGGTCGGATTTTGGCAGATGCCTTAGTTCACACACTTTGTTCTCATTTATTCGTCCCCCTGTTTTCTTGTTTATTTGAGACAGTAAGAATATCACCACACCGTAGTGTAGGCTGCCCAGTCTCCCAAATGCTGGGATTACAGTGTGCCTCTGCATCCGGCGAACACAGCGTTTGTGCTTACAGTTATAGCTGTCCCACTGTCCAGCTGGACCAGAATCTCTCTACCACAACCTTTGTCCAGAGATGGGACAAGGAAGACCTCAGAAAAAACCTCAGACAGCCTGCAGCAGAACTGGCTCGTCCACTTGGTCCAACCTCATGCTTCAGTTATTAATGGTTACTGTCCACGTGCTTGAGCCTGGGCTGCATCACTAACAAACATATGGCCGATCGGACCCCAAACATGTTATTGTTTTAGAAGTTCAAAATCCTACCTTGGCTTGGTCTGGGGGGAGAGCCACAGCATCTCTCCAAAGGAGATGTTCCCCGCACAGACTAAGACACAGGCTCAAGGAGAGACGGGTGGCAAGCCTACTCCAAAAGTCATGGCCATGGACCAAATGCTACTCTCTATGATTAATGTTTGTAGGCATTTGGTCTAGGCCCCTGTGGTAGCCCAGGCTTACCTCAGTCATCACAACCAGTATTTCTCTTCTCAGAACTTAGTCTTTCCACTGGGCAGACCCTTAGTTCTCTCAACCTCCTCATGTGCTGGTCTGTGGGCAAACTCAGAACCAACATGACTTCTAGAAGGTGATGGTGAAGGGATTTCTGTCATCCAACCACAATCCACTCATTCATCTCTTGGTTTGATTGAGCTTGCCCACACTTTATTCTCACGGCCCCCAACCCCATAAGTCCACTGCCTGTCATAAGCTAGGTAGACATTTAAGAGAACACTGGTGTTGGCAAGGACCGCGAGAAACCAGAGCCTCCATTCACTGCTGGTGAAGATGCCAGAGGATGAAGCCACTTCGGGAAACAGTCTAGTGTCTTCTCCAATGGTTATTTATAGAGCTAACACACGACCTGGCATTTCTAGGTATACACCGAAGAGTTGTGGAAACATACTCCCCCTCACACACACACACACAGAAGACAAACAAACAGAAAAACAAACAGACAACCAGAAAAACAAAGAGAAAAGCCTTGTTTCTGTGCGTCTACAGCAGTACCACTCACAGTAGGCAAAAGGCAGAAAGAAGCAAAATGTCTCCCAACTGACGAATAGATCCCTAAAAGGTGGCATATCCATCCAAGGATTAACCATGAGATTAACATGAACAGACGTTGAAAACATTTTTACTAAGTGAAAATCTCAGGGAAAAAGACCACATAAAATAGGCTACATTTTTCACTGATAAAATTTCTAACTAGGCACGTCCGCACAGGCGGAAGCAGGGGTGTTAGAGAACAGGGAAGGGTTATTTCGGAAGTGATGGGAAGGTTCTAAAATTGACCATGGTGACGGTTGCACATTATCTGTGAATTTACTAAAAAACCATTGGGTTGCACATTTAACATGGGTGAATTGTATAATATAGACCAAGAAGACTGATAGAGAAAATGAAGAGGAAGGGAGGGGAGACAGGAAGTGGAAGATGTGGCATTCCACGGGGGACACATCGCCAGTTTGTCCTGTGGCCCTGGAAACATCCCCCTTCCTTCTTGTCTCTATTGATCCTCCTGTGAGGTGGGGGATGATTCATTTCCTGCTTCGGAAGAGCCTTGGGAGAGATGAGGGTGAGAGCAGTAGTAGGAATAGAAGCATTATTTAATGGGCAAGATTTACAGCCAAGGAGTCGCCGTTCTGGGGGAACTGCGGCTTCCCTGAGTTATGGGATCATCTCCCTGCAGAATGTTAAGGTGGAGGAGACTTCACCCATCAGTCTGGAGTACAGTTAGGACAGAGGCTCGCCCACCAACGAAGGCTTGCCTGCAGCACAGAGAGCCCTGAGAGTGTGGATTGAATGGTAGTAGGATTAGTGATGTCATTCATAGCTTGGGCCTCTGTCTTCCGCCAGACAGACAACCATCCACTCACACCCAATTCCCAGTCCCAATGCAGGTGTCCAACTGGTCTAGAGCTTCCAGCTATGCAGCCATTGCTGGGCTCAGCTCCAGCTCACACCTAGCCCTGCAGCCCCTGCTTCCATCTTAATGTCCTGACATTGGGGTCCACCTGCAAGGGGAGCCTCTCCACCAGACTTAAGGGTTTTTGATGTAACCACGGTCTATGGGTAAACAGAAGAGGTCCGGCTACAGGGGAAAGGGCTGTGGATAGGGTTAAGTTTATAATCATGGTAATGGTCACACTACCAGAAAGCAGCTCTCATTTCCCCATGCTTCCAGCTTTACAGACATTACCCTTCAAAACTTAGCCCAATCCTGTTAGATACATGTGATTGTCTTCATTTTATGGGTGAGGTTGCTGAGACTTGGAAAGGTTTATGGTTCTTGTCTGAGTAAGTATCAGAGACAGGGCCTAAAAGGATGTCTGTACGGTGAAGAGTCCAACCTGAACCTTAGGCTCTATGGACTCAACCCAGAACCCTGGTGCCCTAAAGCCCAGGGCATATCCAGGCATTCTACTCCTGACAATTGCAGAGAGCCATCTCAAGCAAGGGCTTAGTCCTTGTCCAATTTGAATTCAGCTTTGAATCACACATATATCAGGTGCGAGGGTTAGGCGTTGCTTAATCTTAATGTGGAATGCTGGGGAGGAAAGCGTATTCTGCAGGGCTGAGACTGAGAGACACATTGGGGTTTAGAGAGGGCCTGGTCATAGCACCTCCCTCCCAAGTTCTTGAGTCACAGATGCTGAGATTGGCCGTAGCCTCTACTCGTTTCCACCGAGAGAGACTGAACCTGTGTACAGTCGCCGAGCTGAGCGTGTGCAGTGTGGCTGTCTCAGACGGTGAACCTCTCCTCTCATACTCAGGATGGCGTATGGGGTGGCAAGATGAGATAAATGGAGCACAGGGTCTCTACTAAGAGGGACCTGGATTAAGTCTGGTTTCTCCAAACAACCATGGTGTCACCTTTGATAAGGAACTTAGCTCTCTGAACCCTAATACCACCTGTTGTACAATGGGGTTAAAATACTTTCACCACGGAGACCTCCAAGACTGGGGGTGACACTAGGAATAGCTTATAAAGCATTCACATAGCAGGACCAAGGATGGCTGTGGTCAGTCTTCATCTAACTACCTTTAGATCTCCCTAGCTAGGCAGATTTACTATAACTTCATTCTTTTCCTTTCCTTTCCTCTCCACTTTTCTGATTTTTTTTTTTTGAGATAGGCTCTCACTTGTAGCCTAGCTAGCCTCAAACTCACAGCAATCCTCCTGCCTTAGCCTTACTCTCAAGTGCTAGAATGGCAGGCACATGCCACTAGACCCGACTCAGAGTTTTCTTTATAGATTAAAAAAAATGAGGCTAATCTGAATTAAGAATTTCCCTGGGACACAAAACAGAGAGGTGAGCTGGGATTTGAACCTGACCTTGGAGTTTGTGGGCTATTTTACTGCACTGAGTCCCTGAAGAACACAAAAGAGCAGATCTGGACCAGAGCCAGCCCAAGGCTGGGGGGAAGCAGGTGGTACCTGAGTCCTCCGATGTCCTAGGGTTCCACAAGAAACAGGAGCTCATCAGGCAGTGGGTCTAGCCATTGCTAGTTACAGACATAAAGGGATATGTAGCCATTTGCTACAGGGGGGAAACTAAAAAAAGACTAGGGTTATTTGCTGATGCCTGACTAGGAGTCTGTCACGCCAGCTGTTGTAGCTGGGAGCATGTGCCAGAACAGGGTGTGGCATAAAAGAGACCCGCACATCACCAAGTTGTTTACCCATCACCAGCCCACCAGTCACCAGTATGTCCAGGGGGACGCTTCCGCTGTGCACCTCACCACCCCTCTGCCAAGATGGCATGCTTTTCTTCTCAGGAAACTCCTGGAATTTCAAAGGGAGCATGGCTCCCTGGGACTTCAGAATCCAATGAACTCAGTGGAAGAAACAGAGAATATGGACCCCATGGGGAAGTGGTCCTCAGCTGCGTCAATGTGACTCCTGAACAGAAGGGCAGCAGCAGGAGAAAGGGAACTAGAAAACAAAACCACCGTCACCAGGGTCACCTTCCCTGGCCAGTAAATGAATGTGGCTTGCTTTAAAATGTAGTACCAGGAGAAAGCGTGTCTCTCCTGCCACAAGTCCTTCTGTCAGACACCCACATAACAATCATATTTTCCATTTTTGCCTTGTCTGCCAAAAAGCTTGGAGTTGAATTTAATGTTCCATGTCAGAGACCCACTAATCCTAGGTCACTAGCAAAACAGTCCCATCCTTTTGCATATACGGAGACCTACTTTTCAGACTCTATTTGCAACTGTCAATGGTCCATTTCTCCTTTTTGAAGCTGGCAGGACACACACTGGAGTCAGCACTGGATGGCGGAGGGAGACGTTGGCATCGCGGAGCTAGGACTTGTGGCCTTTGAAGGCCACATTGAACTCTTAGGTTCTGGGACCGTAAGGAACAACAGTCTGCTGGGTGTTGTTTCATGGAAACAGTGTCTTTGCTGCCTACTGAGACAGGGTGGCCCTGCTCCTCCCCGCCCTTAAGCTCCGTGTCTAAGAGTCATAGGCTCTGTGCATATGGTGGTCCAGCACGGGTGCAGACCGAGGCTGCTCACAGTGTCATCTTATGGTGTTGGGGTGGGTTTGGATTCAGGATGCCAGTTGGCACTAAGGCCCAATGAGCCAGCTGCTTGAGAACACTGCCTTCCCACCATGTAACTGCCTGTTCATGGACAACCAAGCCGTGCAACTTTGCAACCATCTGACTTTACAGTGAGGAAGAAGTCTCTTTTTAGGACTCTTAAGCATCCCCAGGAGCTACCATGGTGTCCCTCCAAAGCCTTGAGTCTTGAGAGCCTAAAAGCTATAGGTTTGTCAGAAGCACAGCATCAAATGGTCTGAGCTTGCAGTTAGACAATCCATGCCTAAACTATGGGGTAACCCTCTTTCTTTTGATGATAGACTCTGTGTGTGTGTGTGTGTGTGTGTGTGTGTGTGTGTGTGTATTCATGTGTGTGCATGTACCAACGAGGCAATAGGTCAACCTGAGTGTTGGTCCTCAGATACTCTCTACTCTTTTTTTTTATTTTTGTAAAGTAGATTTTTTCTTTTATTTCTTTTTTCTCTCATTTTTTATTAAAAATTTCCATCTCCTCCCCTCCTCCTCCCCTTCCCTCCCCTCCCTTCCACCCATACCCCCACTCCACCCCTCTCCAAGACAAAGAGCCATCAGGGTTCCCTTCACTATGTTAAGTCCAAGGTCCCTCCCAGCTCCCCCTAAGTCCAGGAAAGGTGAGCAAACCAGCTAGGGTCCTTGGGCAGCTGAGCAGAGGGTGCCAGAAATGTCCAGATCCTATTGCCATACTCATGAATATCTTGCATATCACCATAGAACCTTCAACTGGCATTGGATGGAGAAAATGACAGAGCTCCACATAGGAGCAACCGGAATGAGCTCCCAAGGTCCTGATGAGGAGCAAAAGGAGGGATATCATGAACAAGGAAGTCAGGACTGTGAGGAGTGCGTTTACCCATTGAGATGGTGGGACAGATCTAACGGGGAGACCACCAAGTCCAGTTGGAATGGGACTGATGGAACAGGAGACCCAAACCGGACTTTCTCTACTCTTTTTGTTAAGAAAAACTTTTCACTGGCCTGAAATTTGCCAACTAGGCTAATCTGACCGGCTAGCAAGCCCAAGGGATTTGTCTGTCTCCATCTCTCCAGCACTGGGGTTACAAAGAACATGCCACTATGCCCATCTTCTTCTTTACGTGGGCTATGGGTCCTTATAGGGCAAGCACTTTTACCATAGGGCAAGCCACTTTTCCATCTGAGCTATTGACCCAGCCTCCTGGCCCACTCCTATAGGGCTACTGAAGCTCATACAGACTGGGAAACTGGCCCAGTCATCAGCAGAATAAGAACTAAAACCCTGTTATCTTCACAGTAAGAGCAGGATGAACTGGTGCACGTATCAGGTTTGGTAGGGGGGTGATAGTTTTGAGGAAGTGTGTGCCTATAATCCACGGCTCAATAAGAACTGGCTATATCAAAGGGCCTCTAGCAAATGGGTAGCAAAGGGTTAACACCTCAAAAGAGTAATGTAAGCTGGAGTAGATATGACAACAAGCATTTTCACATGACAACATTTGCCTGAGATTAAATCGGGTTGCTTTGCTATGAACTAGCCCATTGATATGAACTGAATGAAACATCTTGCACCTCCATCTCCCAGCGTACTAAACCCCCTTACTTGTATTGCCTGAAGGAAAAACAGGTGAATCGGGTTGCCCCTGGGTCACTGGGTGAGGACAGGACATTAGCCCATCCACCTGTGCTTACCCCTTGGTTGTCCTGCGTCCAATTCTGACTTCCAGATGCTCTAGGCTATGACAGGAACTGTGGATAGAGAGGTTTCTCTTGTCTGGCCCCCATCTTTCCTGAATCTCCCATGCATCTTTCCTCTCAGCCCCAGAAACCGCCTCTATTCCAGCATTCCTGGAACGAGTGGCTGCCATCTAAGGAGAGCCAAGTTTGGTGTAACTCTTCCTAGAGACCGTTCAGGGACGTCATTTTCCTTTGGTGCCTAGTTATGTTCCCCTTGAACCTGGAGGTGAATGGAACAGAAGAGGCTCTCTGGTCACTCATCACACGTGGAGTTTCATTATCACAGAACTCTTCCACCGATGGAACACTTTCACAAGGATGTAACACAAGCCTAGCCACGGACTACGGGACCACCAACACTAGTCTCATGTAACAACAGGAAATGGGGACCAGAGATGAAGCTCCCAATCAAGGGCACACAGTCAGCAGGGAAGTCAGGACCAGCTATCTGATCTTCTACTCTTGAATTAAACAGGACCATCTTCCAAACAGCAGCCAGACCCACATCCTTGCTTAGACATTGCTCAAGCATAGACCTGACTGCATTTGTGGAATGAGGGTAGCTGCCTAGAGCGTAGTTGAGGTGGATGGAGGAAGCTGCTGGGCTAGACTCTGGGGAAAGATGGGGACACCCTGTGTTTCAGCACTGAAGCTCCCCAACCTGCCTGGGTGTGTGTCTTCTCCACACTGTCCTCACCTTGGCCAGGAACCATCTCTCTTCTCCTGTCACCCTTTCCTGTTTCTCCTTCCCTCTTGCCTCCCTGACACAGGCTGTAGGAAGCCAACCAATTCTCTGAGCAGCACCTCCTGCTTGGAGTTCTGGTCTCTTCCCTGAGCTGAGCTCGAAGATCAAGCTCTAAGGCAGGCCAGGCTGAAGCCACCAATAGCCCTGTCCCTGCCAGGTCCTTCTATTTGAGAAATTACCTGTGTCCATGTCTAAAGTTTAAAAGTGTTGTCGAGGAGCCAGACTTGAGCCAGAAACCTATTCTGTCTCAGTTTCCTCACCGGACAGGCTTGGTTCTGCAGTCTTGCAGGTCCCTCGTTTCTCTCTGGCTCTCCAGGAGAGCTGGTGTGATTATCTGTACAAGCCATGTCTTACCAGAGCTCTCATCCTCTGAAACCATTTTCAGTAGCAGGGGGAGGCTGGAGTGTGGACTAATAGATTCACGGGAACTCCAGAGAATCCAAAAAGGATTTTAATTAAAATGGTAAATGTTGTAAACTCGGAGTGCTCTCCATTCTGGGAGCCAGGGCCCAGCTGCTGAGAGGGTCAGGGCACCATCCCTAGCTTCGCGTGTCCAGGTGCTCCACGTACAGTGCGGGTGCAGGATTATAATGAGGGGACCTCCTTCATGCAGAGCATCCAGCGAGGGGAGGGGACTGCGTGATCTCTAGCTCAGCTGTACTCAGAGGCGGCAGTGTGGCCTTCCTGAGTTTGAGAAGGACCCTTTGCCCCTGAATATCTTCCTGCCCAAGTATATGCAATCTGATGCCTAAGAGCCCACCAACGGGGGTCCTGTTGGGTTAGTCACCATCCTCCCAAAGGTGGAAAAATAATGCAGAAGGGGCCTCACATTGTGTTATGGATTTCTCCTAGACATACCATCTTGGGCACAAGTTTGATGCTTTTTTAGAGCTAGTTACAAAGAACCAGGGTGTGTCATACTAACATTTGGGAGGCGGGCAGGTGGATGGTGAGTTTGGGGCCAACATGAGGTTACACAGAGTTTCTAGGCCAGTCTTAGTCTAGGCCAGTCTTAAATAGTGAGGCCCTATATCACCTCCCTATGCCTGACAGATAGGAACTGTGACAAAGATGGCATGGTCACACTGTTCCGGGGATGTGACCCTGGGGCTTTGTTCCTTGGGACCCAGAAAACAAGGGGTGGTTCAACTTTCTCAGGACCAGTGATTCCAGGACTCAAATGTGGCTAATGATCCATCCCATGTCAGAAGGAAACCCAAGGCCTTGGAGCCAGAGAGAGGCACCAGACAACCCACAGACTCCTGCCAAGTGACATCAGAGCAGCTGAGGTGGCAGCCATGGCAATGAAGGCTTTTCCCAGGGGCTCTTGCCCCAAGGGAAGAGGAAGCCGAGTGCACACCAGGTGCACTGAACAGTGAGTGCATGGTGCAGGCTGCTGAGTTCTACACTCTTTCTACACCCTGCGACTTTTGGTGATTGTCTAATTAGGGCTCATTACAAACATCAAGTTACATTGCAAAGGTCGTAACTGCAGGGGAAGGATACAATTATTATAATGAAGCCTCCCTGGCCTCAGACTGTCTCCACTGCAATCAGTCCCAAATGCCACTGCTCAAATCCTCTTCCTCATCTGCCACCTGGTCCTCCAAGACCTCTTCTCTTGTATCCCTCCCTATGGCCAATGTAATAGAGCCAGAATCCTGACTAGTTACCTCTGTGGATTGTCTCCATTCAAGGACCCTTCAGGGCCTTTTTCTTGCCCCACCTTGATAAGAGAGGAGCCGCAGATGTCAGATACTGGTCATGGTGACCTCAGCAGAAAGCAGTAGCTGGAAGTGGTCTAAACACAACCTGGTTTTTTGTTCCCCTTGGAAGAGCTTCAGATACCACATCTATCCGAGGGACCCAGACTTTCCCCTCTACAAACCTCTGTATAAGGCAAACAAAGGCTGGGAAGTCTTTATGAAAAGAAAGGGGAGACTCCGCTTAAGTCCTGTGCTTCTGTTGGCTACCTAACTCCAGGAACGAAGTGTCTTTGAAAAGGAGGGTAGTCATTGACCCCAGAATCCGGGGAAGAGAAGGCTGACAGGGGCAAAGAAGCAAGCCAGAAACCCGTCCTCTCCCTTTCACAGAAGCTTACAGTCAGAGAAAGAGGCTTCTAAGAACATGACAGATGGCTGCAAAAATCTGAAGGGCTGCCTTACAGAGGGAACAGACATAGTTCATGTGTTCCGAAGCAGAATCAGGACCTATGGCTCCCTCTCAAACATGCTGAGGAGGTGGGAAGAGGCCCTTTCGTCAGAAGGAGCATCCTCTCAGAGGTTCTTTCCACCTTAGGATGGTACCTGTGGTTCCAGGCAGCATCCCACTGAAGCACCATCGTATGGACTGTAGACACTCAACCAGCACGTCTGCCTTATGAGATGGACGCCACTGTACTACGCAGAGGCTCTCAGGTAGCGGGTGAACGACCTTCTCCAGAGGCCCCTTTCAAACCAAAGATACCCAAAGCAGCTCTTAACTAGAGTTGTCAAAACTCATGTAAATTAGGCGGATGTGGTGACTCATGCCTGTAATCCCAGTCCAGGGGACACTGAGATGGTCTCAAGTCTGAGACCAGGCTGGACTACAAAGCAGGATGTGTCTTCAAACAGACAAGAAACAGGGGGCTTGGGACGGAGCCCTGTGGGAGAGCATTTGCTGAGCGAGCAGGAGACCATGAATCCAATTCCCAGTACTGAGGGGTGAGAGCAAACAAAAATCATATACATTATAGTCATAGAAAATGCATTTTAAAATGCAGGTGCTTGGGCTCTCCTCAAAGTTTTCAGGGCTTGGAACGGGGATAGATAATCCAAATTTTAAAATAAGCTTTCCCGATGATTCCCAGCTAAGAGGTTGCCAGATAACACACCAAGAACTGTCCACCTAGAAGGCCGTGGAAGGACTCATGGCTATTGCCTTTCCTCGGTACATATGCTGGAGCAGGCCGTAGCTGAATGTGGGGGGCATCTGTCATTCAGAGACCCCCCCACAGACTGTGCCACCTGATGCACCTCTGACACCCTTGCAGGCAACAGAACTCAGCCCTGACACTTGTTTAAATCTCACCATGGTGTTTACCTCTCTGTTACCAGCTCTGCCGGGCTTCCCCACCTGGGTTCAGCCTTGGTTCTTACTTTCACCAGGCTTCTGAATCCCCCTGCCTTGGTTTCCCAGACTGGCTTTCAGGGTCCCCCCCATCTTAGGACTAATCTCCATCAACCATTCTCTACCCTAGAAGCGGAACTTATAATCCACTCGTTCCCTGGGAAGGTCTTGCGTCTGCCAGGCTGCGAAAAATTTTAGGACTGAAATCTGTCCCAACTCTCCTTTCCAAAGTGTCCCTCCTCCAGGGGGCTTTCTGTCCCTTTCCGGCCCTTCCACCACTGACCAGAGGAACTGGACCTCTTCTAGAAGTTTCCCTTCCATACGGTGTTCATATCAATGGCCACCAGCGCACGGCCCGGCCAGCTTTCCCTCCCCTCCGCCCTTCCTTGCAGGATTGATTTGTTTAGTTTCAACACTTTAATCTTCTCCTTCCTCAGAGTGGGAGCTGTTTCCTCTGATCCCTGGTGGGACTGAATCAAGATAGTCTGGGGAGGGAGGCAGGGGGAGGAAAAAAAAAAGAAAGAAGGAAGGAGAAGCATACCTCCTGGCAAAGCCCAACAGAGCAGCGCTCATACATCCTTTCTCAGTATATTATTTATGGTGCGACCGAAACATTGATCCCTCCCCTGCTCTTCCACAGAGCGCTGGGGGGTTGTCACTGAGGTGGAACAAGTGTCCCAGCCAGGCCGGCTGCCCAGCTACCTCAGCTCAGCACCTGCACCGAACATTTGATACACAACAATGCATCCCCAAGCGCCCTGACCCCGGGCGGTCAGGAGGAGGGCTGACGGGGGGGCCTAGGCAGAGAGGGAAGAGCTCCAGGATGCCAGAAAAAGGAGGTGGTGAGAGGATTGGGTCTTGGGAGGAATGATGAATTCTCTAGGCATGGTAACCAGTGGCTCACACTTAGCCAGGCTTTTAGACAAACAGGATCTTGGACTGTCAGGGACTATTGTAGGCCAGTCATCAAAACCTACAGCCAGGACACTCTAGGAAGTGCTGACAGTCATTCGAGGAGATATTTTTATTTATTCATCAATTCATATAAATAGAGTACGTGGATGAAAATGGCAAGATGGATTGTATAGAGACTTGCTTTTCTGTGTCCTCTGATATTTCCCACCATGTGACCTAGGCCAAGTCTAAAGTTCTGGTAGGCAGTTTCCCTCCTGACAAAAATAGAGATAACACACACTGCCTCCTCTCTTGCTTCGCAGCTACGGAGTATCAAGGCCACGGCAAGAAGCATCTAGCACTGTGTAAACTCCCACCTCAGTTTAAAAAGAGAACAGGACTGGGACCATGCTCAGTGCTAAACAGATATTTCATAAGGTGAGGGGAGTGCATGGTGGTTGGCAGAGCACTTTGAGACCCCGCTGTGGTTTTCATGGGAGGTTCTCCACTGGCCTGATTTGCAACCCTGATGAAGATGTATAGTGGTGAGGGATCTGGCAGCTTCCAAGGCGTCAAGCTCTCTAAGGGAACGGCCCATGCAACACACATTGGAGCTCACGTGACCCTCTATCCAAGTTGAAGAAGCAGTTCCGAGTATCTTTCTCTCTTTGTGGTGTCTTGAGAGTCCTCCCAGGCAACAGCCACAGTGGCTGTCCACAGATCAGCGACCCTCACATCTAGCCCCACTTTCACCGTTCCTAACGCTTGTCCTCACGCCCTCACCGCCCTCCACGCCCAATGGGCTGCCAGGCCAGCCACTGCCCATCTCGGCCACGCTCACTGTTTCCTTCCCGAAGTCTTGGCTGAGGACTTGGTCCTCAAGACCACCCTTTGTGAGCCTGCAGGCTGCCTGGAGAGTGGAAGTCTTTGAAGCTGAAGATAGTCTGGCTTTCCTCTCTGGGGATCTTGAAGGAGGCCATTGTAGAGTTGCTCTTTTGCTGAGTAGTTAATGGGGTTGAGTTAAATAACATTCTGAAGCCCTGGTTTATCCTTGTAAAGCGAGGGCACTTAGTCAGCATCAGCCACCTATGACAAAGCCACCTCACCTAGCATTCCCTGCATAGCGGGAATAAGCGAGTCACCAGCCTAAGAGTCTCCTACAGATTTATTAGCTCTTAGGTGGGCAGGAATGATCGGGTTTGGGGGCTGCAACATTTATGATTTGAGGTGTTTGCTTTAAGAAAAAAATAGGGCCTTGAGATGGGTTCATGCAAATAAAAGGTCCTGAAATTTAAGCTTCACCAGCCTCCCGGTTAGTCTACCCTGCAGATTTCCCTACTGTCGTTGCCCCTCTCCATTTTACAGAGTTAAAGGCTGAGCGCAGAGAGCAGAAGCTTGTTATGTCACCCCGCCAGGGTGCATGAAACAGAGATTCAGGCAGCACCCTGTGGTACTCGAGTCCACCATCCCAGCTGTTCTGCTGCCAAGGAATGTGGGGTGCTAACTTAGCAACCCCAAGTTACTACACATGGGCAGGTTAGCAGAATGTTAGAGAATTACACCAGACCCATGCTAGACTGGCCCACTTGTGCCACAGGCAAAGAGCTGGGCTCTGAGAAACTGGCAACTTCTGTAAAAGCTTCTATAATTGCAAACAATGTCGGGACAGAGCCTGTGGCTCCCAATGGGCTGGGACTCCCTTCACTGCCCTTTGGGAAGACCAAGGAAGGACTTGTGGTCAGAGATCAGTGGTTGGTACTTCTTCACTGCAGTTAGAGCCCAGGGAAGCTCCTAGGATCCGTAGAAATGTCCCGAGTGGCTTCTTGCTCCCCTTACCCCAACTTTAAGTTCCAATGATGGGTCACAAAGTTTCTTGAAAGGAATGTTGGAACTATTTCTGTTTCTAGAACCCCAGTTGGCTATCTTGAACTTTGTCCTGGGAAGCAACACAGGGGAAGAGCATAATCTCAGAAGGCCCACCCAGGATCAAGCCCAGCCCCTGGCCCCTGTTGACGCTGAGAGCTCCATGCAGCCTCTGCAGCCTTGGTTTCCTCGTCTGTACATCAGGACTGATAATGTCCTTTTGGCGGATGTTAGGGATCAGTTACACTTGCTAACAGTGGTTGGGGTTTTCATGGGAAAGTGAGAAGCCATATGTTTGGTGCCCTCATACGCTTGCCTGACATCACAGCAGCGCTCTGAAACTTCAGGCCTCTGTCCTTGTCGTGTCCCTGACTTGACTTCCTGAGTCTCTCCTCATCAAGTCCTACTACTACAGCAGATTCCCCAGTAGCAAAGTTGCTCCTGCCCCCACCCTCAAGCACCTCACTGCTACCCATGCCTCTCTGGTGCTCCCCACTTATGTGCGCCGAGCCCTAGTTCATTTCTCAGCTCTTGGCCCTCCCAAGGGAGGCTGGGACACACTCCAGTTTCATAGAGAATGCATTAGCTTTAAATAGCAGTGAATGTGAGCCTGAGCCATGGGCAGAAACAACACTCTAGGGCTGGCTAAGAGGAAGACACGGTCCAAGGAAAGTGGCCGGCTCAGACACAGCTTCAGCCTCTGAGGTACTCTAACAGCCTAGATCTCCTGTGACGGCAGCAGCATTCCTCTCTTCCTCAGATGACTGAATGTGTGATGGGTATGGACTGGCTAGACCAGGTCTGGCACAGGTCACTATTCTACAATACATATGATTATTGTTACTGTCTCTACTATCATCCACTGTCAGTGGGGGGGACCTGTCGGGTGGGCAACCAGCAGATGTTAGCAGCAAGGCTGGGTGGCTGGTTCATCCAGGGCCAGAAGAATTGTGGGGGTGGTCCACAGAGTTAACACCCATTTCCCACAGGAGGTGGCAGGGGCTGGGTGGACCAGGATGATCGTCCCAGCAAAGGTAGCATTGTAAAGGTCCATCCACTGTCTGTTCAGCTCCTAGCCCTTTAATGGACTAAGGTTCACAGGTTTTCACCTCCTGGGTTGCCTGAAGCACAGCTCAGACAAATGAAGTTTCAGCCGGTGCCCTACCCTCCCTGCATATTCCCAATGCTCCTCCTGTTTGCACAGAAGACTCTTTTCTCACGCAGCCACCCTCTTGCCCCCGACTTGGAATCTAAATGGCAGGAACAATCTAATTGCCTGGAACACCCAGAAGACAGTGGATTGAAGCTTGGCAGCAGCCTTGCTCCAAGAAGGGGCTCTGCTCACCCTCGCTTCTTTTCCAGCGCTCCTGATCCTACAAGATGGCTTGCCTCCACACATACACATGGCACCTCTGTTGCTCTGATTCCTTCCAAGGAATCTAATGCCAGACTTGCTGCCCACTGATCTGGTGCTGAAGAAAGTCTATCAGGACATCACTACAACCAACCTATGCATTTACCATACATTTGTAATGTCATCTTACAAGCTATGCTAGGGCATGGGATTTTATTTTGCTAGGGCATGGATTTTATTGTCTCCATCTTCTTTCTTTGTTTCTCAGTATTCGCACCTTCAAAGTCCTTTGAGGGACTGGAGAGAAGGCTCAATTTAGATAAAGCATTTGCTCCACAATTATGAGGACCTGAGTTCGAAACCACAATCACCCACAAAAAATGTCAGGCGCGGTAGTCAATCTGGTAACTCCTAGTGCTGGGGGAAGCAGAGACAGGAGGAGGCCCTAGAGCTTGCTGGACAGCTAGAGATTTGACAATAAGTGAGCTCTAGGCTCAGCAATCAATTGACAGAAAAAGACAATCCACATCGACTTCTGGCCTTCTATGTGCACACACTAGATACATACCTATACATGAACACGCACACATACACCTTCAAACAACCTGCTATATGCCAGGAAAGGAACAGAGAGCCAAGGGTAAGATGGGTCTGGTTCCCACCCTCAGGGAGCTTATGTTGCAGATGCTGCCTGCCCTTGCCATGACATCATGCCTTCCAAGGCTCTGCAAAGTGCTTCCCAGGGTAGAGGCCCCATGGGGACTGCTTTATCCTGAAGCAGCCCCCTCCCTGCCGGCAGCTGTGTAGCTCTGGAACCTGGTGAGCGCCCTGCAAAACTTTGGCTTGCACATGAAGATACGTAGCTAACCTTGTCAACACTGCTTGCCTTTTTTACCTCATTATGCG
This sequence comes from Arvicola amphibius, assembly GCF_903992535.2. Classification (NCBI taxonomy): domain Eukaryota; kingdom Metazoa; phylum Chordata; class Mammalia; order Rodentia; family Cricetidae; genus Arvicola; species Arvicola amphibius. The sequence continues at coordinate 113,591,396 of NC_052049.1, read as the reverse complement.
ATTGCTCAGTGGGTACCTGGGAGGCTGGCCAGATTTATTCCTAATTGTAGACACCAGCAGATGAGCCAGGAAGGCACTGTGCCAGTGCCGGGGTGGTGCTGGGTTCTAGGCACAGGAATCCTGCTTCACCACCGGCCGCCTGATCTTCCTTGATCTTCTGCACAGGGCAGCTAGGTCTCACTGCCACCCCTTCTGCCACTTCTGGTGCAATCCTCTTGCTGGCTGTTGTCTGTTGTTTCCATGCCTCAAAGCATGGAGAATGGACAGGAGAGGGACCCCATGGTATCTCAAGCAACAGCCAATAGGCCTAAAACCTCAGGATGGAGTTTAATAAAAAGGAATGAGCCATTCAGTCTAGCAATGAAATGATAGTCTTGGTTGCATGCAGTGAAGGAAAGCTGCGGATCCTATGGCACAGCAGGGGACCTGGAATTGGGTCTAGTGGGGAAGAGGACAGTCCCCAGTTGGTAGATAGTGAGCTACATAGTGGGCTATGTTCTCCCCTTTTCCTTCCAATACTCCTCCTCTGGACCCTTTTTCTCAGAATGTATTTTTTTTTTGTTGTATTCTTATTGATTTCCAGGGGTGTCTAAGTGCCCTGGGGCCTGTCACAGCAGGTGGACCAGATGCAAATGCATCAATTACAGTCATCCCCACAGCAAAAATTCCCTATAAAAAGAGAAAGTCAAAAGGCTTTCTGCTGGGGTACATGGCCCTAAAAGACTGGCGGTTTGAGGGTCTAGGAAACTGGCAGAGGCAGGTACCCAGTCGGCTGATGGGCTAGGAACTGTGCCCTCACACTGGCTTGGGGAACAAGGTTCTACTGGCTGTGGCCTCCGCATCCTAAGAGGCCTTGGAGGTTCCATCTGCCTGAGTCAGGTGAGCGTGAAGGATGTGTCACCTGCTGGGCCAACCTACTCATTCAACAGCTATCTGATGCCATCCTAGAGGGCTTCAGGGACAGACCAGAGGAGAGGAAGACATGACCGATTGCTCATGGGGACAGTAGCTTCCTGGGGAGAGGATTAAAAGCAAGCATGACAAAAGCAAGCATATCAGGATGGAAAGTAGGAGGGAGGGGAGAGGGATTGGCACCCGGCCATGGGCCATAAAGGGTCAGGAGGCAACAAGGTCTGGAGGATGAGAGGGAGCTGAGTATAAAGTGGGGCCAGGCTGGGGTGAGGACAAAAGACTGGTGCTTCCTAGCTCAGGAGCGTGTGCAAAGGCCCTGCCACAGGGGGAGGTCCTGGGTAAAAGACAGGCTTGTTCTGGAAGCCAACAGAAACTGCTGTAGTTATAGTTCAATGGGCAAGAGGAACTGTGGCATGAGGTAGCTTGGACGTGTGGCCCGGACAGCCCGTGATGCTAGGCCCTCTTCCAAGCAAGGAGTCTTTTCTGAGTCCTGGGTCTTCAGGGACCTTTGTCACTCTCAGGAAGGATGGGAGAGAAATAAGAGAGGAATTCCTTCTTTATAACCGTGGCGTGAGTGTGTGAACATGTTTATGTGTGTGCATGTGTGTATATGTGTGTATGCATGTTGTGTGTGTGTGTGTACACAGGTGTGTGTGGAGGCTAGAGCTCAATGTCAGGTACCTTCTTCAGTCTTTAAGGTTTTAAAAATTATATTTTATTTATTTATTTATTTGTGTGTATGGGGCACTGTGTACCCTAGTATATGTGTGGGGGTCATGAACAATATGGAGGAGTCAGTTCTCCCATTCCACCATGTGGATTTTGGTCGAACATCAGGCTGTTGGGCCCGATAACAAGAGCCTTTCCCCCACTGAGTCATATCGTGAGCCATCACTGTAGCTTTTGAAGACAGGGTCTCTCAGTTAACCTGGAACTCACCTATTCATCTGGCCCGTAGGCACCAGGAAGCCTCCTCTCTCCTCTCTCCTCCGCCCCAGCCTTTTCCAGGTTCTGAACTCAGGTTCCCACGCTTGTGCATTAGTGCATTACTGACTAAGCCATCTCCCCGGCCCCTTCATCATACTTCTAAGTTGTGTAGGATGCACCTCAATTCTCCTTCATTGTTCAAATCCAATCCCATCCGGTCATTGCTGTGCTCACCCCAGCACAGGCTGAGTAATTGCTGTGCTCAGGACAGAAGGGCTGGGAAATGGGAGGCTACTGGGGCTGGCGGCAGATGGACTAAGCGTCATGGCCCCTGGGAAAGTTTTTGCATCAGGAGTGACATACTTGGGATTCAATCGCAGAGGGAGGTAATGGCTACCCTGTAGAGGAGGACAGAAAGGGTCTATACAGGCTGCAGGCAGAGGTCACTGAGGTCATCGAATAAGAAGTGCACCTGTCTGATCTGCACGGCAGGACAGAAGGAAAACCTTGTCTCTGTGCTTGGGGGTGACTTTTGGTTCCTAATTCCCGTCCCCTTAAGATACCCGTGCGCCTGAAACAGACCTACAAAACCATGGGTCTCCCAAGCTCCTTCACTGTCTAGAGCTCACGAAGGGGCACAGGGAGGGAGTCCTCCGGGGTTGATTTTGCGGATGTCATCAGTGGGATGAGTTTGCTTTCCTGACATGACAGAAGGACAGGAACACAGAGAACGTGGGCAGAGAGGAACTGTGGCCTGAATTCTTTTCTCCACGTTTATCCACGTGGGCACCTGGAAGCCAGTAGCATCTTAAAAGAAGTGCACATTTGGGAAGGAGGAGCCGATTCCCTGAGGCCTGTGCCCAGCTTAAGGGATGCCCTTAATGTCAGCACTTCAAACAGCCTGGGCCTGCAGCTGCGTTTGATATGCAAATGGCCCATCTCTTTAAGTGAGACTGTGGAAAAGAGAGTTAAAATCAGAGATAAAGAATTTGAGCCCTTAGACATTGGAGGGTGACCACTGAAGCAGGGGGTGAAGTAATTTCTCTAGCACCCTCAGTTAAAGGGCTGTCTGGGTATGATGGCAAGAGCCTCAAATCCTGGCTGTGGAGTCAGGAGGTGGAATCAGGGAATAAAGAGTTCAAAGGCAGCCTCGGCTACATTGAGAGTTTAAAGCTACCCTAGGCTCCGTGAGATTCCCTCAAAAATTAAATTAATTAAAAATAAAGTGTCTGTACCCATTGCACTGGCTTTCAGTAGCAGAGTCCATCGGAGGGCTTACCTGCTACACTCAGCACAGACAGACACAAAATGTTGGATAAATAAAAACTCGACTAAAAAGAACATTTACGAAGACACAAATGCCTTTTAACAGAGGCTGTGCACCCAGCAAGATAAGCCAATTACCAAAGGATTGTGTTCCCAAATACAGCCAAACTGTCTCAGAGCCAGGTCAGCAGAGGATCAATAGGTAGTTAATCAATGGATTGATTGATCGTTTACTGCTAGTAATTAAATTTTGGAGAAAGTACAAATTCTATTACATCTACAGTCAGTCTAAAGAGAATGCTCAGATTGCAGAGCCAAAACAGAAGCCTGGTAGCCACAGTATTGGGGGTGCGGCAGGAAGAGTCACATTTCATTGCACAATAGATTTTCAGAAGCCTCATCTAGTCCATCCCACCCCAATTTTGGAGATGAAGAGGCCAGGCTTAGGTGAGGATAGCCTCAGCCAACACCCGGAGACTAACGTTGAAGCAAGGATAGCCGCCGACCTGTGGCCTCCTAGCTCAGCCCCTGTAGCCGTGTGATGTCATGTGGGCTGTGCTGTGACACCACTGGTGCCACTTCTTGGGACCCACACATAGGGTTGTTTTTTTTTTTTTTTTGCATGAACAAGGGTTCACACATGGTTTTCTACACCAGAGTTCAAGTTTTGACAAACCGAGAAGGAAGGATGCACAAAGAAGGAGCGAGCTGTGATCACTGGAGAATTCGGCCCGAGCCTTTGGGGCAACAGTTCCTAGGGAGGCAACAGAAAGGAGTTCAGAACATGCCCATAGCATCCTGGGTGACCCTGGATGGACGGCTCACACAGACAGGCTGTTTGACACCCGCCCTCCATTCCCGGTTTTGTCTTTGAGACTTAACTGGGTTGTTCTCTGGACCTAATGTGTCACAAACTTCAAAACAACTATGGGGACAGATGCCTTGGGCTCACGTTCACCTCTGTAGGGACTGCAGAAGTGAAAGGGGGAGCCATGGAAGAGAGGCTTTGTTCCCTAGTGCCAATTGGGAAGTCCTCCAGGAAGCCCGAGCCCACCTGCTGGGACTATCTCTAGAGCATTCACACTCTCAGGTGCCTACCCAGCCCCCAGGACAAGCCCTTTCCCTGTTGGTGGCTCCGCAGACAAGCTGCAAACCCAATACCTTCTTCTAGCCGGTGTGAGTGTGAGGCCCCTGCCTCTTGCCACCGGCTGAGATGAGATCAAAACAGGCAAACACATTTTGTATTGCTTACTTAAGCCAAGAGGAATTAGGGAGGTGAACTGTCTAGGAGCAAAATCAATACATTCCAAAGCCAGACAGCAATGATTTCTGAAGGATCCCCTGCTTCTCTAAGATCTGTGCCAGTGTATCTGTTTACAGTAAACCCCTTCCTGAGCCAGCTCCTGGGTGGACATCCCCTGGAAGAAGAGTCAGCTCCACAAAGGAGGGAATCCCGCCTCAAGTCCTTTCTTCCTTCCGCCCTCTACCTTTCAACTTTCTGCCTCCTCTAGTGCCAAGGACTCAAGGACTCAAGGCTGATGCTCAGCACTCCCCCGACCCCAGCCCATCCCTGTCCGTCCCTAACCTCTCTTTCTTCCCTTACCACAGGCCCTGAGCCTGGGGAAGTAAATCCAAAAGATTAAGGATTACTTGATGATTCTGGGCTGTCATTGGGAGCATCCAAGCCTTCCTTGCCCCCTCTAATTGGATCCATGGCCTGGAAGTCTGGTTTAATCAGCCTGTGATCACTATGGGGGAGGGGCAGAGCAGGCGTGGGATAAGCTGCCTGAATCCTTGGGGGGTGGGGTGGGGGCGACTTGCTCTGTTTGCTGGCCCCAGCTGTGTGTGTGCACAATAAGCCTTTATTAACTATTACACTCCAACCCGGACAGCTGCCTGGGGAGCAAACACTGATTCCTTCCCCAGCCTTCTCTGCTGCCCTGGAACTCAGTCTTTTCACTTATTTATCTCTGCCTGGATGTCCCCTCACACGTGTGGCTAAAGCTGGCCTGGGAAGGAAGTGCCCAGAAACAAGCATGTTGTTCTACCTTCTACCTTCTTCTTGCTCTACCTTCTTCTCTGCCTTCTCCATGCGCTCATTCTCCCTGGCTGTCCACACACATTGCAAGCTTTACCCAGAAGGTTCTCCACTAGAGGAAACAAGAACAGCATCGTGTGCGAAAGAACTTCCTTAGCCTGTGCCCATGAGGATCTCTGCACTCTCTGGCCATTTCCACTCCTCCCGGGTGTCCTGGACTCATCAGGGGCAGGAGGTCATAGATTGTTGAGCCCAGCTCCAGCCTGAGGACCCCAGGGAGCAACCTTTACTCAGGAAGTTTGCTGCTCTTCTGTGGGTGAGCCGTGCCTCACTCTATGACAGGAAGGAGGTTCTACAGAGACATTTCTGGTGGATTGGATGGAACCACCAGGATTCTCTGGGAGGACGGGTCCAGATGGCATTATGGCATGGGGCAGCAGACTTCATACCGTGCCACATCTTCCAAGGGCCAAACCTTCTCTGGGAATAGCGGCTGAGCCAGCGTCCTGTGCAGGGCCCTATTACCCCTGATGCAGAGCCACACCCCGTTCCCTTCCCAAGGCACCCGGGCAAGCACCTTTGGTTACTAAAACCTGGGAGAGAATTGAGCGGTACCTGAGGGAAAACACCCATGGAGTCCTCCTCTGCCTGGGTTCTGGGCTTCTGCTCTGTGTCTTCAGGCAAGGCAGACAACCTCTCTGAGCTGGCACTTTTGCATTTGTAAAGGGAACAGATCAGCCCTGGCTGCTCCTCTGCTCAGGAAAGGAAGGGCCATGTAGAAGGACACGTGCATAGATTTGGGAATGTAAATTATTTCATCAGGCAGGCGACAGTGGGGGTGTTTAAGGGAACAGATGCCAAAGCCAGCTGCCTGTGCTCAATCCTTGCTGTGTGACCTTGGGGGAGTTATTGTCTCCTCCGTTGCCCTTCACGAGAGCAGCCCTCGCGTGAGGTTTGCAGTGAGGACGGTGGGCTCATACACAGGACGGACGTGGAGTCTACAAGCTGCACATGTGGACAGACATTCTTTACCATGTTGTTCTCAAGGCACACACAGACCACAAAAACGAGGCCTCACTATCCTTCAGGCTCAGGAGGAGACGCCTGCCTGGGTTTCCACGCTATGGATGGGCAGTCTGTGAGGCTGATGTTTCTCTGGGTCTCTCTGCCTCTCTTTTGTAGAGCAGTTTCATGTAGCTCAGGCTGGCCTTGAACTCGCACCGTAGCTAACGGACCTTGAACTCCTGATCATCCTACCTCCACCTCTCTAGTGCTGGCATCATAGGCTGTTACCACCATGCTCCAGTTTCTGCAGTGCTTGCGACTGAATCCAGCTAGGCAAGCTGTACCCACTTAGGCCTAAATCCCAGCTTGAGGCTCATCAACCAGGGTTCATCCTCTGACTCCAGGGAAGCCAGCGCTGAAGACAGGGCGTGGCTTCTATCTGGTTGTGCAGCTCAGCTACCACACATCTGCTCTCATTCCTCATCCATAGTTGCTCCAGAGTGACCTAGAGACACATAGCTGCCTGCTCTACCCCAACCTTTACCAACACTTCCCCCCTGGTGAAGTTCAAACTGCTTCAAACGATTGCCACCACCGCCTGTGATTCTCTTTCCAAAGTCGGTGACCCTGCCCTGAAGATGGGCTGCTGTGATTGAGGGCTAGGGGAAAACAGGGGGGACATGGAAGGAAGGGAAGGGGAAGGAATAGAGTGAGGGGGTTTTCCAAGCCCACCAGGTTCCCTTATGAAAAGCCCCACGACCCACACATTCTGGATCTCTCTCTATTCTACCCACCAGGGCAGCAAAGATCTTGCTTGGCTGTGGTTAGGGGTATTAATCTTTGTGGCATCATGTTCCCCTGCAAACATCTCCTATCACCTGAGGGCCACAAGTGTCAGGGAGGTCCCCGTGTCTCTCCTTCCTTTCAACTTCTGCCTGCTACCAAACCCAGCTCCAAGTGGCCTCTCACAACCTGCGGCCTTTCCTAAGGACCCAAGGGTCCTCGTTCCCACAGCTACACGAAGCAGGTGTACTACAGACTAGCTCTTGTCCTGGTCATCACCACTTGGGAGCTGCCAGCAGCCTCCCAGTCAAGCCTTGCTCACAGGGTGCTAGGGGACCTGGAACAGTCCAGCTACATTGGTCCAGAGCTGCTCAGTTGACTCCTTCTCATAAGCAGCACAAGCTGGAGCTTCATTCCACAGAACAGAATGAGAAGTGACGCAGCTTCCCATCGAGGCTTCTGGCAGGGTAGGGCCAAGCCTAGAGGGCAGCAGAAGCACCTGAGAATAGCTCAGGCTGCTGCTGGTGCCCACAAGGCGTTCATGCTAGGGGCAGTGGCCCTGGAGCCCTGAAAGTCCTGACTCAAGGAGGGACTTTGCTTCTATCGTCCTTTCCCTTGCCGAGTCTTCAGCCCCAAGGTAGGGACCACAGGGCGTTCTCATTGTCTCTTCCTCTGTTTCCCTAACTTGGTGGGGAGGGATGTCATAGGGTCAGTTTATAGTTCTTCACGACTTTGGAAGAGCTGAGGCGCTCACAGGCAGAATGAGGGCCCTGAGTTCTGAAAGGTGGACCATTCTGAGAGTCAGTCGTCATTCATCACCACATACCTCTAGCTAGGGCAGCGACATGCTAAAGGGACGGTCAGGGACGTGAGGGCACTCTGTTGAAGAGAGTAGTCCACTCTTGTGGGTTCCCTGCAATTTACTTGAAGAATGAACTCCATTCATCAGTCCACATTGTGTCCAGGGAGGCCCAAGGATGGGTTAAAGGATCAGGGAGGCCAAGGGTAATGAGGAAGGATGTAGAAGAGTAAGGGTGTGGCTCCCATGCCAGGAGGTGCATGGACTGTGAACTTGGCCAAACGGATTGGCCAAGGCAGTCATAGGACATTCGAAAGGGCTTACAGTGGTACTGCCACTAAGGGGCTTCTGTTCTCTGAGGGAAAGGGGACACCGGTGAGGCAGCAGGGAAAGATGACGATGGCTCACTTCTCGGAACACTTCCTACGTACAGACCAGCCTGTTTCAGAGCCTCGTGTACGCCAGCTCATTTACATATCACACTAACCAATCACTGAATGCGCTCCAGTGAGGCATAAGGTCGCTAAGCAGAGAGAAGAAAGGGGACTTGCTGAAGGTCACCGTGGTATAACGAGCCCTTGGATCTGAGAGGGAGAGATTGGTAGCCTCTCCCCAGGTGCTAGGCTTGCCCATTGGTGCTCTACTGCCTCTCCATTGGGTCAACTCTGTCTCAAATGATGGCTGCCCTTCTGTGCCCAAAAAAGGAGCTGTAATATGTCCCAAACCAGCACTCAGGAGACTACCAAAAAGGCCACTGCCAATAAAGGTGAAGGTCAGAGGACAGAGAGAGAGAGTGGCTGGTCCTACAGTGAGGTGTGGCCCTACAGTGGAAAGCAGCTAACTGATTGACCCTTCAACTCTTTATTCACAGCCTTCTACCCTGGTTTGCAGTAGGCTGGATTTGGTGAAGCCAGAGCTATAGGAAATGGCTGTCTTCTCTTTTCCTCCTGGTAATTACCCATCTAGGTGTGCCTCAGGTCAGGGGTGGCAGGAAAGAGAAATCTTGTCCCAGCCCAAGCTTTTGATTGATGTTTAGGATGGGGTATGGTGAACAGACACAGAGCATCTACTATGTGCGTGAGGTATTTGGAGCCTACAGGGCCCAGCAGTGAATGAATTGAACAAAACATCTGCCTTCTTGGCGTGCGCAGGAAAGCAAACAAAGAACTCTGCTGTACGTGGATGGTGCTCAGGCTCCTAGGGGGGAGGAGGACACGTTGAGCCGAGAAGGTGGGGGCATGACCAATGCTAGAGGCCCTGGGAAAACTTTTCTAAAATGCCCTGAAGGGAGCCGTGCAGATATCAGAGGGAAAGCATCCCAGGAATCAGGAAGAGCAGCGGCTGCGAAGGACCGCAGCTAACACAAGTGGCATGTTCAGGGATAATGGAATGTTCTAGTCCACTGCATCTGGATGGGAGAAGCAGCAGACGACAAAGCCACGGAGAGCTGGGCCCGGCCATGCTTGACAGGCAAAGGCTGGTTTAGGATTCAGACGGAGATGGGAGCTGAGTGTCTTGCGCTGACAATGTCAATTTTCATATTAAAAAGCAGCAGGGGAAACACTGCAGGAGATTTATCGGAGGGGTGGCCCGGGACACGGCAGGTGGGAGGGGGTGAGAGCAGGGTGTCAAAGTGCATCCTGGTTGCACTGTAACATGAAGTCAGTAGTAACAGTGATTTTTCCAGTATGGCACAGCTGAATACATCACTGCACTGTGCCCTGTGCAGTGGGTTTGCCCTCCCTGTCTCCCAGGTTCCACAGCAGCAGGTGGTGAGGAAGGGCTCTTTCTAGCTTCCAGCAGGGTAGTCTTAGAGAAGCTGAGGGATTGCCCATGCAGGTACTTCTGCAGATAAGCATCCAAAGGAGGCAGGATTCAAGTTGTGGGGGCACATGTGGGAGCATGCATGGGGGCTCCGCGGTCCTCCTTTGCTGAGGGGACATTGCATAGGTAGTCCTGCTTACCTACACAGCATTCTTTCCATGGCCTCTGCATACCTGGTCTGTGGAGTCCCACCTTCTCATTCCACCATGGGCTACCAAGACACCAGGGCTGTTAAGGTTAACCGCCCATGCCAGGCTTCCTTGCCTTGCCAGGGCCAGATTGAACAGGCCACCTTGGAAGTGTTTGGCAGGTCAGACAGCCTAATACCTCCTGCTGGGGTGGTCCTCTGGAATCTCCTCCCCTCCAAAGAGCCAAGCTTCCAATTGTGACAGCTGCAGTGGAAATCTAGGGCAGATGGAGCACGGGGCCTGAGGAACATAAAGCCCCACAGTGGCAAGTTATTCAAAGAGTGAGGTGGCGGGCTGTTCCCACATGGCCACTGAGGGAGAGCCTCTGCTCTCTTTACTCTCGTGTTTGCCCTTCATCCTCCTCTTCCTCTTTCTCTTCCTCCATTTTCTGTCCCTGGAGAGGGACTCCTGGGTCTCACGCATGCTAGGCGAGTTCTCTGTCACTCATCCACATCCCTAGCCCCATTTTAATTTCTTATTTTGAGACAAGGCCTCACTAAATTGCCCAGACTGGTCTTGAATTCTTTTTATAGCCCAGGCAGAACTTAAATGGTGATCCTCCTGCCTCCGACTCTCAAGTGGCTGGAATGACAGGCCTGTGCCACCAAATCTACCTTCTTCCCTCCTTCTGATCCCAGATCTCACCCTGTGTTTTGCAGACCGAGAATCCCACAGCTTTCTGAATCACAGGAATAGACGCTTGTGGGTGCACCCCCACTTCTTTCTCTCCCTCTCATATCTTCCAAGCTTGTCAGCTCTCTTGAACCCTTCCCCACCCCCACGGATGGATGGACCTGGGAGAATAAAACAAAGCTTGGTCATCTTGCCACTTGTAAAGTATGGTCCTCGGGGCCACAATAGCATCCTTGGAAATTTATATTCAACCCCCGAAGAGCCCAAGAACTCGGAATCCACACTCCAGCAAGAGCCTCAGGTGGCACTATGCACAGGGACACTTGAGAAACACTGTACTGAGGTCAAAGGCTGCCCCACCCCATTTAAAGCACCCCTACTTGACTACAGGGCATTGAAATCCTGCCCATCCTGGGGAAGCCTACGAGCCCTTTCTTTTTGCAGGCAATGACAGGATGGGGCCCCTCTGGACAAGCTTCAGGATTTCAAGTTTGAACAAAACATCTCTTGACATGCCAGGCCTTTACTGAATTTCCATTTTTAATTTACAGAGTCATGCTAGCTACTCAGAGACCGCCTTCTCCTCCATTGCCACCCACCCCCCTTCCTAGTTCCGGCATCTTGCCTACTACCCACTTAAATAAAAGTCCACAGAAAACCCATGTGAGGACGTCATTAGCAGGGACTGTTTAATTAATTTAATAAATTAATTTTGGACCTTTTCATTCTTGCCTCCTCGGGAGTCCCTTCTGAGACACTGGGCAGAATCACAAACACCCACATAAAATCCTCCAGCCACCAGAAGCCTCTTCTATTAATATTACCCCAGATGAATATCATTATTTAAGCTTCTAACTGGCTACCCTGCTGCCAGCCTGCCTGGCATCCCTACTCAGGCACAGTGCAAGCCCTCTAAAGCTAACATTTGACCTTGCCATTCCTGCTTTGTCCTTCAGTTACCTCAACACTGTCATAAAGGTGGGCTCCTCCTTCCTTTAGGTGCTGTTAGGAGAAGGGGAGACTGTTTATCACAGAGGTGGGGTGCCTGGGTCCCAGAGATCCTCAACTCCCTGTCAGGCAGCCCAGCAGAACAAAGGATCTTCCCATTCAAACGCTGGCAGTGCCCTGTTGAGATAAATATGAGCTACTCTCCTCGGACTGGCACACGAGACCATCTGCTAGCCAGTTCTTCCAGACGCCGCCCCTCCCCCATACCTGGCACCTTCCCTGCTCCCACCTGCTGCAGCCATGAATCTGAACTTGAAGATTTCCTGATTGCAAACCACTCGCTCTGATTCCAGTTCCTTCTAAGTCCTCATGTAGCCTGCCCTTCCCCACTCCCCTCTCAAGATGGAATGGATGAGAGAGAGGTCTTAAGACCCATATGGCCACGCAGGAGCGTTCACACCCAGTGATGAGGACCAGGCAGAGCTTGTTGGGCTCACCAACCCTGCAACTACGCAAGCCCCAAACCAGAGTTATGGGTTGGCCCACCTCATCCGCCCCATTTGTGATCTGCTGAGCGTGTGAAAGGACCAATCCCACAACACAGGGCAATAGCAGGGTGGCCAAGAGGAGTTCCAGAGAGGTCCCAGCATCGGTAGTGTGGCAGAAACCAGAGCCTCAAACCAATGGCTCTTTGCAATGAACACTTCCAAGTAGAGATATATGGAAAAAAGCATGACTCACTGGGTCACAAACACAGCTTCCATGATGAGATTTTTTTCTTTTTTTCCTTTCTTTTTTCTTTTTTTCTCTTAAATTTTATTGGGGGGCAGGGTGCAAGGGCAGAAGGTGGATATGAAGAGACAGGATATGAATGGGATTGAAATGCATGACGGGAAAGACACAAAGAATACATAAAAAGAAAGTTAAAAAGATTATAAAATAAATTGCAGATACTATGGAATATTTTATAGAAATATTCTGTGAATTAAACTGAGAGAGAGACAGACAGACACAGAGAGAGAGAGGGGGGGGGTAAAGCATTCTTCTTATATTCCACAGAGAAGAGAGGTGCCTTCTGCAGGGCCTGCTAGGTGGTAGCCCTTTGGGATGTCCTTCAACCTTGACCTCACCTCCAGCCATATGGCATCTTGTCTGATGGGGGGGTTCCCATCAGACAAGAACAGCTGGCAAAGAGTCAATTCCTATCCCTAAGCCAATAAGCAGAAGGTACTTCTCTTCCACATGGTGTAGGGTCTTGGGAGAATATGACCCATGACCCTGGGCCCAAGAGTGACAGGAACAGGTGCATGACCCTCCCAGGAAAAGCTATGAAGGCTAGACAGTGGATGGAGGGAACAGGAGGGAAACTGCCCAGTCTCAGCTGCTTCTTTTGTCGTTCTACTGAAGAGGAAGCAGACCCCCAAGAACCAGGGTGGCTTGTCTGGGATCATATGGTCATTAAATGGCTCAAACAGAAATCAGATCACATCTTCCTCTCTCTGCCATACCACAGTGTTCCCTGCTCCTCCGAGGACTTGCCCCTTCCTGACCAGCTCACCCATTCCTGCACTAACTCACTCACTTCACTGGTCAGGATCGATGGGGACAAATGGGGACAGATAAAAGCAGCGAGCGTAGAAAACCCCCTAGGAGGCAGGAGTCTAGCATTGCTACACTGGCCTTTGGTTAGTTTGGATCTTACCCCATCCCAGTAGGAACTGGAGGCAGCCTGTACGACACCTGTAAGCTGTGACAGAATGGTGTGAAAAATGAGAACGGACACGAGGGAGTGTCAGCGACTGAGCAACGATGACATCAGTATGGTCGCCTGAGCATGGCTGGTCGCCAGGACACTAAGGACACAGGACTTCCAAGTGGGAAAGAGCAAAAGGCTTGTAGGGTGTTTTGTACTCGGTGTGGAGCTTAGCCATCCAGGGCAGGTCACATGCCAATCAACTCTACAAGTTAGTGGGAGCTCAGAAAGGGGAGTGATTAGCTTGCGACCACAGGGCCAACAGCCAGAGACTTTCCAGTCCTTTTTAACACAGGGCTTCAGGATGTAGCTTCAGAAGCAAACTTCCTAGATTTGTGTCTTGGATCTGCTCCTTACTCTGTGAGGCTCTCAGGTGGGTCACTCAACATTCTTTCATGTGGGACAAATAGAAGTCGTCTGCAGCACTTGACTCCCGGGGGGTGCTCGATGTTAGCTGCTTTTATTCTGTTACTCTTCACCCCAAACAAGGCTCCTAACAGAGGCTTTAAAGGAGGTAGTGGAATGGGTAAACACAGCCACTGACAGGCACAGAGAGAAGCAGATAATACATGTACCAATGGTCCCTTCCTTGGGGATGAACAGCAAGGAGTCAGGCTTAGGAGGACATTCTTCCCTATCAAGGGCATACCAAACATCATCTTTCTTCACCTGCATATGTACTAATGCTCTTCCTAAAAGGCTCGAGCTTCCCCCATTTCCCACGCTCGTGCTCTGATCTAAGGACAGCAGCGGGGTCCACACACAGGGAGGACGAAAGAGAACAGATCACACGCACCGGCAGATGAATCTCCTTCCAGTCTCCTTCCTCCTCCTCCTCTCACCTCTCAAGGCAGCCTGTTCCACAGCCAGCCAGTGCCTCACTTAGAACCCACCTCTCCCTCCTACACAAAGAGCTATGAGACCCATCAGCGCTTGTTTTAGCCAAGAACAAACTGTTCACACATTTCATTACCTTAAAGGAAAAAAAAAAGGAAGGGGACGCGTGGGGTGAAGCCGCTGGTGTATCAAAAGCCAGAACTCGGTTCCATACGGAGGCTTAGAGTTAACGAGGAGGCAGAGACGGAGTGGAGTTTCATTAAGAAAAGATCGGGTTTAGAAGGAGGTGGCCCTTTCTGCTTTGTGTTAGTCTCTTTGTGCCGATAAGACGCGTCTGTGTAATGCACAATGCACTGTGGAGTGTCAACTGCTTCCCAGTCAATAAGGTAAAAGTGAAGGGAGCTGGTGCACCCTAGAGAATGTGTGGGAAATGAGGTGCTATTGCTGGGGCTGGCTGCGCACTCAGATCTTTAGCCAGAGAAGGGAGCTGAGGGCTGTTGCCAAAATGCTATAAGCAGACTGTGGAAAGAGACTCAGGTGGCCTCGTGGAGTGGTGGGTTCTGCAGCCCATGCCCAGAGGCCAGCCTGGGCAGTCAGTAGATGAGAAGGGACCATGCTGAAGCTGAACCCAGTCAGGTCCACAGAGGGTCCAGAACCTTCATTGTACGGAGGCACCCAAGGATCTCCAGGGGCTTCTTCAAGCTTTTCAGGACAGATGTACGGGTCGTCTGCACCTGTCATACATATGTGCATACATACAGTGACACGCATGCACTAGATGTGGAAAACGCCGTAGAAGCTAAGATTCTGGGATTGAAGGGAATCCATCCCAGAGACCGCACAGTGAGGCTCATGAGGCCTTATGTCACTCATTTAAAGTCATATGGGAAGTTAATGGCCACATCTAGAACCCAGGTGTCCTGATATCCAGGCAGGTGCTATTTCTCTACTTCTACACTGCAGCCTTTCCCTTCTCTATTCAGGTTAGCAAGAAGCAAGGTCTGGGGAAGGCTGTGTGGAGTCAGAGGAAGAGTGTGGCCAAGAGGGGCGCAGGTAGCAGAGAACTATGCAGATCCCCAGGGGCAGGCATCCCTGATGTCCCTATGTCCTCAGCTAACAAGCCCTTGATGGGCTGGGAGACCTGTTGGTTAAGGGGATGGCACTGTGCCCCCTGGAGTTGCTGTGAACTTCAAATTCCGGGCATTTTTTTCCTCCCGTCTGCTGGGAGTGGAAACTCAACCCCTCCGAGTCGTTCCATATTGTCAGGCTTGCCCTGCCGGTTCCCAAGGGTTGAACAAGTCTTCAAAGTCTCAAAGTCCCGTTATCTGTAGAGGTTGCTGTGATTTTTTGCAGTTATACTGTCTGCCCTTAGGGCAACAACAGTGGCTCTGTAGCATCTATAGCACTGGGCACTTGCTCTTAGAAAGCAGGGCCTAAGCCCTTGAAGATGGCCAAGGCCTTGCACCACAGGGACTTGCAGCCGAGGACTCCACCCGCAGCTGCACCCATTCTCATGAAGCCAGAGACAGAATTCCCGGGGACAAGGATATGGGGGAAAGAGGCTGGTCTTGGCGCCCTCTGCAACAGGGTCCCTACCTTGCCTAAAACCCTCTATGATTCAAGAGCTCTGAGTCTTATCTGACCAGGGGTCTGGAGAAGGGTTGTGACTGGGAAGGGGGCACCCTTGTCTAGGCTCAGTGACTAGACTATGGCTCTCAAATTGCCATCCTGCCCCTGCACACTGCCCTTACAGGTATCAGGTATAAGCAGTTTACACACAGGTTGTGGGGCTACCAGATCCAACCTTCTGCACCGCTGGCAGGGGGCCCCCATCCCACCAGAAGCAGAGCTGAAAGTGGAGCCCTGACTTCTCAGTGCTTGCTTTCAGCTAACATTGGTCCTCTAGTCTTCCCACCCCTGGTCCTCACTCTGCGTTCCCCACCCCCCTCATTAAACAAGGTTCTCTTTCAACTGACTGTGACCAACCCAGGCATACTCAGCTGTAAACAACCATCACCGGTTTTAGTTTCCTTTCCCGGGATACCAAAATGGCACATGGATCGGGTTCAGAGAAGAAGTGGGCACACACCTGGGTGTCAGGGAGAGGGGCAGAGCTGTCACTGAGAGGCCGGGGACTCTGAAAATCTAACACAGTGGTCAGGAGCGGGCGAAACTCATCTACTGAGCCCTCTACAAGTGGCACCAGGGTGTTACTCATGAGGAAGAGAGCTTGTTTATTTGCTTCAATGTTTTTAAAGAGTCTCAAAGGCTGGTGACCGAGTGAGAGAGAGAGGCTAGTGACCCATTGAGACTGGCTGCTCTTCCATTCTGTAAGAGTGTAGTTAGTGGGAGAGAATGAGTGGCTGTGGACAGCGTCTTACATCCCTTCTCCAGAAGCCACAGACCTAGTGGTGGGAGCTGCTCAGAAAATAGACTGATGAAGCTGGAGATGGGCAGAGAGAAGGGGAAAAGAGAGAGGAGTAGAGGGGAGATCTAGCTATCTATCTATCCATCTATCTATCCATCCATCTATCTATCCATCTATCCATCTATCTATCTATCTATCCATCTATCTATCTATCCATCCATCTATCTATCTATCTATCTATCTATCTATCTATCTATCTATCTATCTATCTAGACAGATTAGATAGATAGATAGATAGATAGATAGATAGATAGATAGATAGATAGATAGATAGATAGGGGTTAGCAGCCAGAGAGGTTGGAAGAAATCCAGAGAGATTACAATTCTGACCACCACAGGAATTGAACTAGGAGGCAGAAGTCAAGGCCATCTCAGTTCAGATTTGGATTTGTCTTTAATTCCCCAGTTTTCCTACAATTCTCTCCCCTTCTCTCCTGAGGCTCAAACCCAGAACCTTCTGCAAGTATCACACTACTAAGCTACACCCTCAGCTCAGCAGTTACTTATTGAGTATCTACTGCATGTCTAGTCATATGGAGCACACAGAACACCCTCTAAGCCCCAAGAAGTTAACAGCATCCCACTGTTGCGGGGGATGAGAAAATAAAACAGCCTTAGATATAGTATAATCTTTAGGGCTATGGGCAGGGGAGCAATTGAAAGTATGAATTATTAACAAGACTGCTGAGGGTAGACTCTTGATGGCAGGTGTACCATGCCCTTACACAAAGGGCCCCAGCGACATCAAGAGAAAATGGCCAGATGGCTCAGACCTCAGATGTGACCACTGTTGTCAGACTATGGCTGGACAGGCTTCAAGGTCCAGGGCACAAGGGGGTCTAAAGGCAGCTGCGTAGGCAGCGCCAAGCGAGGGCTGTGACCTGCTCTCCTTCTCTGCGGCAGCTGTAGAGGAGGGAGCAGCATGCTGGGGAGAGAAAGCCCACACCCAGAGAAAGGGTGGGAGATGAGGATGGATTCGCAGCAGGAGCAGCCGTAACATGGGAGAAAAGAATGGTGTCTGGGAAGATAATGACTTAGAGACGTTGGAGCATAAAACTGCTACAGAGATGCCAACCCTGAGGAACAGAGTAGGAAGGGACATGGCTGGTTGCTCCCGGGAACCATTAAGGAAAGCTTTTGGTTAGGTCCAGGAGCATATATTTCTTTCACCTCCTAGCAGGGGCCGCATGAAGGCTCTGTTCTGCTGTTTGGCCAAGGCCAAGCCTGCCACTTCCAACAAAGGTTGCAAGCCCAAGCAGGGCAGGAGTTAGAGGAGAGCACAAGAGCATTGCTTTCTGTCTCTTTTGCTCTACAGAACCTCATTCCCTGTCTTCTCCCCTGCGCCATTACAGCTCCGTTTTCAAGGGTCTCAGCTGGGCTTCACCTGGAACAGCTTGTGTGATTTTTAGGCAAGTCCGCAAACCTCTCTGTGCCTTGCATCCTCAGGAACAGGGCACACAGTACCCATTTGCCTTCCCTGCCCTAAAGGACTGAACAGAATAAAAGCTCTAAGGGGTAAAGAATCCAACCAACAGAGCCTCCTTCTAGATTCCTCTAGAACATACTAAATAAACCCAGGGTTACACAGATCATGATGATTTTCTAAAAAGCCCGGGGCAACACAACCAGGCGGAGGATCAACTCTTCTCTGCTGGTACTCCAATGTCTCCCCAAGGCCAAAGATCCCTTTCAGCTCTTCTCTGCCAGTACCCCCAAAGTCTCCCCAAAGGCCAATGATTCCTTCCAGGCTGACTTCCAGGTAGGACACTGGCCAGAAGCAGGGGTGAGAGGCTAATAACCTGTCTCTGGAGTGACACATAAGCCTCATGGCCCAGAAAATGGCTGAGCCAGAGGGTTTCTGCTCTCCTGCTATCCCAGGGCTTCCATTTCCAGAAAGTGATCTCAGGATAGGACAACTAGCCACAGAGGTCTCAGGGCCCTAACCTCACAGATGAATCCTCAGAGATCTCCCAGGGGAAGAATTATGCTGACAGCTATTCTCAGCACTGACAAAACAGTTCTTAAGCCCAGGCTTGTCCAACCTTGACACTGTGACAGGAAGTTGTCAGCTACAAAGTTCACATTTGAGAACCGTGGTATTGAGTTATGAAAAAATGAAATAATAATAATAATAAAAGAAATAATAATAATAATCGTCAAAAAGGAGAAGTTTGAAGTGGGTGCTCAATGGGACACCACCACTCGGGAGCTGGTTAAAATGCAACCTAATGCATTTAAAAATGGATCCTGTGGAACCAAGGTCTCCCAATCTGCTGTCACATGATTTGGCAATGCTCTGAAATCTGAAAAGTACACATCCAAAGCCTACTAAATAGTGCATAGCAAGAAACACTGGGTCTTCTCTAGAGAAAATACTTCTGAACTGGAGAACGAGTGCATGGCTGGTTAAGTACTTGCCATGTAAGTCTAAAGACCACAGTTCCATCCCCAGCCTCCACGTAGAAGAGTGAATATAGCCACAGAGTGAGCATGGCCGCAGGGTGAGCATGATGCATGGTGAGCATGGCCACAGAGTGAGCATGGCCACAGAGTGAGCATGGCTGCAGGGTGAGCATGGCCGCAGGGTGGGCATGGCTGCATGGTGAGCATGGCTGCATGTGCTTAAAATCTCAGCACTGAGGAGGCAGAGATGGGCAGATCCCTGGAGTTGCTGGTTAGCCAGCCTAGAAAACAAGGGGGACACTTTAGGGTGGATAGGCACACATATGAGGGGGGGAGGGAAGAAGGGAGGGAGGGGCAGAGGGAGGGAGGGAGGGAGGGAGGGAGGGAGGGAGGGAGGGGGAGGGAGGGAGGGAGAAAATTTATGCCTTTTTACCATCAGCTTATGAAATCCAAAGTGGGGAAGGACCCTGAAGTAGGGGCGGGGGCAGACATCCTCAGCATCAGGAGGGGGTCATGGGATGGAGGATGTAAGAGCTGACTGCTCAAGTCTTTCTCTGCTCTGGAGTCTATATGAGCTGCTTAGGAAAGTCTGGAGTAGTGTGTCCTGTGCCCCCCTCCACCCACCCGGCCCCAGCTTCCCTGGCTGCTGGCAGCCTGGTTTCAAATATACCACCTCTGTCGAGTGGAGACCAGCAGGCTTAATTCACATTCTCCTGGAGGACAGGTATTTGCATCAGAAATTACCCTGGAACTTAATTCTGCATAAT
This sequence comes from Arvicola amphibius, assembly GCF_903992535.2. Lineage (NCBI taxonomy): Eukaryota > Metazoa > Chordata > Mammalia > Rodentia > Cricetidae > Arvicola > Arvicola amphibius. Next base: position 113,571,885 of record NC_052049.1, on the reverse strand, counting down.
GTTGCTCAGACAAACGACACCCCTGAAACTCTTTGCCAAAGCCAATAATAACATAACTGCGGAGAGAAATAATGAACAGGAACAGGGGAGAGGGAAAATTGGGAAGGCGAGGGCAAGGAAGTTACAGGGAAGAGAGACGGGCTTCCAGTTAGATGTAGTTTTGCCTTTACAGAAAGTTGGCAGCACAGTGCTCACACCCAGTAGGTGCTCCATAGATAGGTTTTGAAGCTGCAGACTATACTGCAATATTAAAAACTCCAAAGCAACATGAAGAGGAAGAGAGTTGCTCTGTTCATTAACTACGTTATGAACCGAGTCTTAGTCCAACCATTCCCATGTTAAGGGTCTCCTGGGCACTCATGGTGAGCCAGGCACTGTTGGATACTATGGCTCCAGCCCTGTAGCCACGCCAAGTCCTGTGCTAATCCCACAGAGAGGTCCTGGCTCTGGCAAGATTAAAGGCATTGATGGAACCCCTGGGAAGTGACCTCAGGCCTCACAAGGGGCAGAGGCATCCTAGGCTCTCACTTGTCTCTCGACTTTTCATTGTTAGCCACATAGGGGTTTGCAGGGGACGGCAGAATTTCCTTGAGGACTTTCCACTTCTGGTTTCAGAGCTGAATGGGATGGCAGAAAATCCCTGCTCAACTCCATTCCTTTCTTTCAGAAGGAGGTGTAGGATTTAGAGAGGTGAGGTTTGCACAAGACCTGTCTCCTCCCAGCCACGTTTGAAGCAGAAGACTGTGGTCCATGGGACAGGAAGAACAGTTCCTTTGACTCCCAGAGTAAGTCTCCTGTATTCCCCAAGGATTCCTCCCCTGGGAGAAAAGTGGGTTTAGGGGAAGAGGGGTTCTGGCCCCTACTCTGTTTTTACAGAAGTTCTCAGGCTAGTTGGATGGCCATGAGACAGTTACTTTGAAGCAAAGGTTCTCGGGTCAAAATCCCAAACCAAAACCACACACCTAAAACTCAGCACAGGAATCCTGGGATGACATGTTCTGAACACTTGGCCATGGCTGTGGGAACATGGCTGTGCTTTGAGATTCACAGACATCATTTGAAGCAATGGAAACCCACATGAACAGATATGAAGTCCCCAGGAAATGACATTTAGGATTATAATTATCTCTCTAAAGTGTTCCAACATTAAGGCTGACATATGACGTATGGAAAATGGGCAGCTTTCCTGCCTACAGGGTCTGGGAAGACAGGGCCACCTCACAGAAACAAGAGATGGAAGGAGATGAGTCTGGGTGATGGGGGATCTTCTTCATCAGAAGATCCACCCAGTGACACAAATGCCACCTTCGTCCCATAATCACCAGCCTCCCCCTCCCCTCAACTCAGCCTAATTATGCGTGTTTACATTATGGTTACGTATAATTCTGCCGTTTCCATTCAGCCGCGGATTTCTCTGTGTGCTCATAAAATATTAACATTGGAGAGCCGCTTGTTGCAGAAGTGTTTGTAATTTCTCTTCCCCATTATGGGCTTATTAATGATAATAATGCTGTTTCCCTGCTTAGGAGCTAGGCTACCGAAATACAATCACTCATCAGAGCTGAAATATGACGGTGGGAAGTTGGATTCGTTCCCTGCTCGGCGTTTAATCTTAATAACATTTTATCTCGGACGACAAGTGTGTGTAAGTTGTTTAAAAGCCACAACTACCTCCACACTATGAGTTCAGGGAGAAGCACAGGGGAGGGACTGGGGAGGCCATTTGTCCTCTCTTATCCACCTCTGGTCCCCAGGGTGCTCTGCTCATCCCTTTATCTCCCATATCTTCCCTCTCTGAGATGGGAGTGGGATCTGCCCTTATTAGGAGGGTGAGTCATGGCAGACATGGTGGTGGCGGCGGGGGGGGGGACCACCCTCCACCCAATTCCTGTTCAACATCACTACTCAGAAAGGATTTTAAAGAAAAAAAGACCTGTGAGAATGAAAAGTACTTAGGAGCACATCAGCCTTTGAAAACACAACTACCACAAATGGTCTCTATTAAAAATAAGTAAGTCCATTTCAGCCGGCAAGCCAGGCCTACAGGAGTGTGAAGACTTTAAGATGTGCTGTGGAGGGACCATGTAGCTGTGTTTTCCCAAGGCAAGGAGACCCGTGATACAGTCCCCGAGCAAGCTCCTCCTGGCTGTTTCCCTTCCTCCCCAGCCTATAATGCTCTGCTTTTGCCTGCCTTGTCTGAGATGACTTCCCTGTGGCTAAGCAGAGCATCCACATTGCCCATTCATTGTCTACCCTCAGCCCGACTTGGCATGAAAACCCAAAGTGTGTTTTCGCTGGGACCTACTGAGAGAAAGGTACCTTTGTTGCTTTTCTGCCTTCTTTCTTTTCTAAACACACTGTGTTTTGGGCACTGCCCACCAACTAGAAGCCATAACTAGATGTTGGTTAGAATTTAAAACAAGAACAGACTACCAGGGTTTTATATACATATAGAGGGGCTGGACAGATCACTCAGTAAAGTGCCTGCCAAGCAAACATGAGAAGCTGAATTTGGAACCCAGCACATATGTACTTTAAAATAACAAACAAACAACAACAACAAAAAATACAGCTGCGAGTGCTGGCGGGCCTCCGAGTCCATGAGAGACTATCTAAAAATGTAAGATAGGCACAGGACCCACCAAGGTCTCCCAGGAAATGACCCCTGGCCTTCACACATTCTCATGTATGCTTGTGAAAATGTATTCACACACATAAGTATAGAATCCCAGTTGCTATGAATCTGTAATCAAAATCAGAAGTTGTGTGTGTGTGTGTGTTGTTTTATATTCTTAATTTCATCCATCCAGCCTAGGAATGAACTGTGTACCTGACTGGGGCTACCTAAGATCCCCTTGTAAACATTTCAAGCCTTCCCTGTCTGAACTTCCATCAGGTCTGGCTCTCCCGAGTCGGTACTTACAGAATCGATTTTTTTGGAAACTCAGTACAAGGCTTTCCATTTATCCCCATTAGGTTTCATCTCTTTCCTTTTAGCCTGATGTTCCTGCCTGAAAGGCATTTTGGATCCTGATTCTGGAGCCCCACAGAGTGGCCATCCCTTTTGCTTTCTGTGATATCCACTTATTTGAAAAGCATGACTTCTGGCTTGGCTCCAGAGCTTGCTGTTTTACCAAGGGGGCAAAGATCAGGGCCAACAGAAGAATCCTGATGTCTCCCTTCAGGTCTGAAAAGCCCATCCTATGACATCTTTGGGGCATGCTTGATTAGCATGCCGCACAACCAGGAACTCCAGGAAAAGCCAGGAGTGGCAAGAACCCCGGAGCTGGGAAGAAACAAACCAGCACCAGGTTATGCATTTAAAAGTGGTACTTCCTTCACTAAATGATGCTTTGGAGCTTCCATTCTCTTCAGGGATGGAAGAGAGTTAGATGGGATAGCCTGAAGTTTCTTTCAGCTTAACCTGGTGTCACAGTGAATAACGTTTTTCAGCCTAGTCCACCAAAATACCTTGAGGGATTTTGTTAAAGGCTTTCTTTTTATCTTTCTTCTCTCTCTTTTCCTTTCTTTCTTCCTTCCTTTTTTAATAATCATGGGCCAACATGTTCTCTCTTCCTTTAGTCTTGGGTTCTTATGCAAACAATAGATGTGGGTTTGGCGTGGCTCTTTTCAGTCCTTTTCTGAGCACAGTGTGGTTAGGTGTAGAGGACAGAAACTCTTCTCCTTGCTTTATTTGGGTTCTCTCTCTCTCTCTCTCTCTCTCTCTCTCTCTCTCTCTCTCTCTCTCTCTCTCTCTCTCTCTCTCCCTATCCATCTACAAACTCTTGAAGTCTGTTGTGTTTATGTCTCAAATTAAAGGGAAAGTACAGGTACAGAGTACAGGTACAGAGCTGTACACCTAGAGCCGTAGGCGCACAACACGGCTATGCCATCCATTCCCACCCGAGTGCTACCTAGGAGATCTACAGTAGGGAAAGGCAAAGCCTCACTGTAGCGAGTCAAAGGCTGCACTTGCTTTCTTAAATGACTAACATGGCCTGGATCAGGTAGGATGGGAAGCCACAGGGAGCCATTCATTCTGGTGGAGTCAGGGTGGTTGGAGAAAGCAATATGAATCAGAAAAACCTTGAAGGACCTACTCTGAGAGGCAAGCATGAGGATATGAGCGAGTTCTTAGTCTGTGAAAGGCAGCCTAGGGCACTGGGTAGTGGGCAGGGGATAGAATATGTCATTAAAGATGAGGCTAGAGATGCCCTGGAGTGAGCTTGGTGTCGTGAACACTTCCCAAGAATCTGAACTTTCACTTCTAGATGACTGGAAGATGGGAAGTATTCAGGGTAGATGACAGAGAGGCTTTAAAAGGCATCTGATGGCTAGTCGTTGAGTGGGTGGATTAAAGGCAGACACTAAAAGCAAGATAACAAGAGTTTAAAGGCAATATTACCAAGTCCCCAAACTGGAGCAGTGGCAGCAAGAGCAAAGACGGAGTAGGGAATCCACAGCTTTGCAAAAGGCAGAGTCAGAGGAGAGAGGGTTCCTCTTTCAGAAAGCTAAACACACCTAGTCAGTTTATGTTGTATACATATGTGCATGTGGTGTGCTTGTGTATAAGCATGTCTGTATGTGTGCGGACGCATACATATTTTGTGTGTGGTGTGCCTATGCGTATGCAAGTCTGCATGTGTATGGATGCATGCGTATATGTGCAGGTGTGTGTGTAGCAGGCCAGAGGTGGATGTCAAGTGCTTTCCTTGGTCACTCTCCACTGTATGTATTGAGGTGGAGTCTCGATATATAAATCAAGGCTTGCTAACTTGCTAGTCTAACTAGCCAGCTTGCTTTGGGGATGCCCTGTCTCCATTTACAAGTGGGCCATCGAGCCAGCCCAGCATTCATGAGGATCCTGGAGAGCTGAACTCTGGTCCTGATGGTTGTATGGCAAACACTTTACCCACGGAACCGCTTTCTAGACCCTGACCATGCTAATCAATCTCAGAAAGAAAGGAGCAAGGGCAGAACTAACATAAGGGGCCTGTGAGCTTGTATGGAGACAGGTGATGAAGCTGAGGATTTCAGATGTATTGGAGCCATCAGTGTACACAGGATGATTACATTCAAGAGTGGGCATCATCCCAGTTGAGCTTGGTGGTGTGGACTTATAATCCCAACTACTCAGAAGCCTGAGGTGGGAGGGTAGCAAGTTCAAGGTCTTCGTGGACTACTGCCTGAGCTCAAAGCCAATCCAGACAACCTAGTGAAACTTTATGTAGAGACTTGAGGTAGAGCACTTGCCTGACACATTCAAGACCCTGAGTTCAATTCATAGAGTTGGAGGGTGATGAGCAGCAGGTAGACATCCCACCCAGTGGGTACATGCAGAGCCAGACAAGAGGGCTCAGGACTGAGCCTGAAGAAACCACTGTGCAGGGAGATTCAGAGGACAAGAACCACAGGGGGTGGTGCTACAGTCATCTCTGGGGACAATCCAGAGACTTCTCTGGTGGTGGGAGGCCAGTGAAACTAGCTTAAAATCCCACCCCACCACTCACAGCTGTGTGGTCCTGAGGGAGCTCTTCATTCTCTGAGCCTCTGTTTCTTCAACTATAACTATCGTCGCAGCTGTTGTTAGGATCCAATATAATATAAGTGACGTGGTTCAAGCATACAATAGATGTTAATAAAACTCAGTAAACGTTAGTAAAACCCAGAAATGTGGAGCCATCATCTGAGAACAACTTGGAAAACAACAGCAACAAACCTTTTTGATATTATGAGAAGATTTCAAGGCTAAAGAGCTGGTTTGGATGGAAGTTCAGAGCACTGACTGCTCTTCCAGAGGACCCGGGTTCAAGTCCTAGCACCCACATGTGCCTCACAGTCATCTGCAACCCCAGTTCTGGAGGATTCAGTGCTCCTTCTTGGCCTCTGTAGGCACTGAACCCACATGGCACATAGACATACATGCAGACAAAATGTATGTATACATACAACAAAACGGAAAAAAATCATTGTAAGAAAATGTATACATGGAAAAAGCATGAAATGAGGATGCAGTTGAGGGAAAGAAATGGGGTCACCCCTCACAGGGGAGGAATGTCTGAGACACTTTGGGAAACTAGAAACACAAAGCCCAGGTTGGTCTGTGGTTTTCAGACAGCCTGGACACTTCTGGGGAGACAGCAGCTGGGAAAGTGGGGTTCTGATGCACTCACTTCTGGACCGGGCCCCTCTTCAGCTGCAGGTTTCCAGATGCCATAGCACTTCCCAAGGAGGCCAGGCTGACACAGGATGTGGAGAGAGGAAAAGGTTGGTGAGGTGGCCGAAAGAACGGGGGTGGGAAACATGGATTCCTGGAGCTGGTGGATGGAGTCAGGTGCTTACCAAGGACTGCTTGACAGCGATCATCCAAGGAAGAGGGAGCTAGAGTCCCATCTGGTTTTGGGCGGGGCAGGAGCCTGGGTGCACCCTACCCGACCTGAGATCACCAGCGCTGAGGGGCTGGTCTCCTCCAGCAGGGCTTTCCCGGGGCTTGGCGCGAGCACCGGCTGTCAAGCACATGTTTTATTGCCCTCCCTTCTCGGGACCTGTGTGGCATGGGGGCTGGGAACACTAATCAGCCATCAGCAATGCAAGATCCACTCACTTCCAACATGTAAATTCCTGCCCAACACCTCGGAAAAGGACGTCTTCTCTGTTCACCCATTAATAGTACAACCTCCCTTGTCATCAGAGGCAGCCGGTGGCATTTAAACAGCCTGTAAGTTCCACCTCCTCTCAGGACTCTTCAGGGACTAATGGGGACCTAACATTTAACAAAGGCGGTCTGTTTGCTGGATCCTCTCCACGCTCAGCCCAGGTGGTCTTACGTTTCTCAGTAGCTCAGGTGTTGTTACCCCTGGCCCCTCATTTTCTTAAGAAGAGAACAGTAGCTCAGAGAGGTCAGCTCACTAGTTCAAAGGCACACAGCCTAGAGACAGCAGCACTGAGATCAATGCCAAATTTGGTCAATTCCTGCTCCTATAGGAACCTTCCTCCTGTGCTGGTGGCTGTCCATGGCTCCTGTTCTGCAAGGTCCCAGCTGGTAGCGGTTCCTGCTGGGTACCAGCCTGCATGGAAATGAAGCGCTACCATCCGGGACTTTATTTCTTCTCTCATAACAAACTATGACTATTTTTAGAATAGAAATTTTGTGTTCAAATTCCCATAGTATTCAGTTTACTGTCTTAACTGTTTTGTGTTCATGTGTGTGCAGGGACTTGTGTGTACATAGGAGGATGTGCATGAGTGGGGGTATGTAGAGGTCAGAGGACCACTTTGATGGTCTTCCTCAGGCATCATCCCCTTTATCTTTTTCCTTTTGGAAACAGGGTCTCTCACTGCCCTGGAACTAGTCAAGTAGACAGGTATGCCAGGATGGCTAGCCCCAGTGATATACCTGTCTTTAGCTTCCCATTGCTCGGAGCACAATGCCTATCACTATGCTCATAAAAAAAGGAAAAAAAAAGCTGGGATAAATGGAGGAAGGGAAAACTGTGGTCAGGATATATTGTATAAGAGAAGAATCTGTTTTCAATAAGATAGAAAAAAGAAAAAATATTTATTTTTACAATTTTTAGTTATGTATACAAACACATATGGGTCTGTGTGGGTACATGCACGTGTGTGCAGGTGCTCCCAGAAGCCAGAGCATTGGATCTCCCTGGAGCTGGATTCACAGGCAATTCATAAGCTGCCTGACATGGATGCCCAGAATGGAATTCAGGTCCTCTGTGAAGTAGTGCTCATTCTCAACTCCTGAACCATCTCTCCAGTCCAGGTCATATTCTGATTTTTAGTGTGGTTTCCATGGCTCAAACTCAGGTTCTCCTGATGTGAAGCCAGCACTTTTCGGATGGAGCCATGGCCCCAGTCCTCTACTTCTAAGTGCACAGGTCAGTGGCATTAAGTGTGTTCACAATCTCCTGCCATCATCATCACTGTCCATCTCCTGAGCTCTTCTCCAAGGTGGAAATTCTGCTGGCGGCATTAAACCCTGACTCATTCTTCACGCCCTCACCTCTAGCTATCTTCGTTTACTTTCTGTCGCTGTGAACCTGGCTGTTCTAGGCCCCTCATAGGGGTGTCTGTCTTTTTGTGATTGGTTGGATTCAGTGAGCACCGTTCACATGTCACACTTTCCTATCTTTTAGAGGCTGAGTACTATTCACCTGGAGCCCCTGCTGTATCTCGTTTATCTAGTCTCATGTCACCAACCCTTGTGTTTCTTCTGCTTCAGCTGTCAAGGTGGTCACTGTGAACACGGGTGCCCAGATGTCTCCTTGAGAACACCTTCTCATCCTTTGGGTACATCCAGATTTGTAAATTTTGCATCACGTGCCTACTCTAAGTGTGGGAACTACCACACTGTTTTGGGTGAGGGCTGCACTGTTGTACACTCCTAGCAACAGTATACCAAAGCTCCAGGTTTTGCTCCTCATGCATTTGGCAACACTTGTTAGTTTCTGGGTTTGGAAGAAAGTTTACCCTCATGAATGTGAGAAGGCCCCTCATTGTGAATTTCATTTGCATTTTCCTGGTGATTACCGGTACAGGACATCTTTCATCTGCTTGTCAGCTCTCTGTCTTTCCAGAGCTCTCCGCTTAGTCTATGTGTAAATCATGCTGTTTCAGATTGTGGTGTTGTAGCACACCCTGGCCCCCCACCCTTCATAGCTCTCTTTTACACATTCCCAGGTTCAAGGGCAGCCTGAATGATAATGTGTTGGGGGCAGAGGGAGCCTCCCAATCCTGACATTGGGCGATTTCTCCAGGCTGACAGTGTTCTGCATATACAGTACCACACTGTCTAGAGTTTAGGAAGCCTTTGCTTGCCTGGAAATGCTACCCATAACAGGCAAGTCATCAGGTTACCCTGACTCATAAAACTTGATCTTGAATTCCTTGACCTGGGCAATATCCATCAAAAAACAAGGTGGGGGGGGGGCTCAGGATGGGAGAGCAGGCTCCGCCCTCCTCTCTCATCACCAGACAGACCCACCAGAACCTGCCTCACTCTGCTTCCCAGCGTCTGCTCCTCTGGAACTGGTGGCCTTTCTCTCCTCATTGCCACTCCCTTCCTGGGCTCTGACCCCGGACTGTAAAACAACCATCCTTCCCCAGTCACTCTCTCAACCACAGTCCTCTTTCTATGGGGGACAGAGACAAGGGCTCCATAGATGTCTGCTGGGTGATTGTTCCCATGGGCATCTGTGAAGGTCAGGGCCTTTCTCGCGGTCAGCCCGGGAAGCCCAGCCGCCACAGTACTCTAGAGTCTAGCAAACCTGTGAGTTAAAGCAGAGACTATCTCAAAGATGCTAGCCAATGTCCAGAGAGGTTAAAGGACTCAATCCAGTATTTCCTCACTACACCCCAATTCCTTCCTCTCGGACGGCAATGCATATTCTGTGCCATTGTATGCTGTAAGAATGTCATTGTTTCTTTTTTTAACTTGCAAGGTTACGATTAAGAGATACTCTGAGTTTCAGAAGACGCTTTGGACTTAAAGCAGCTTCAAGTGTGTGGGAACTTTTGAAATGGACTTAATGCGTTTTGCATTATGATATGGCTACAAGTCTATGGGGGCCAAGGAAGGAATGTAGTGATTTGAAGAAAATGTGCCCCCCCAACATCTCAGGCTTTTGAATATTTGGTTCCCAGTCGATGACACTATTTGGGGAAACTTAGGAGGTGTGGCCTTGCTGGAGGAAGTGCATCACTGGGACCAGGACTTGAGGCTTCCAAACTTCCACAGTTCCCAGTTATCTTGCTCAGCTTTCTGCTGAAGCTGCCTCATGCTTCTTCCTACCAGACTGGACCCACAGCTTCCTCCTTCTTGCCAACAAAACTTGTCCATGTAGAGCCCCCTGAGTATGGCCTGTGCTCCCAGAACTGTGGTAACCAGGAGGACATCCAAGCCAGTGCCTTCACCTGCCCAGAAAAGCTGCAGCTTCAAGCAGAGGATCAATACCAGATCCAACGGAGCACACATGAGGACAGCTAGTGAAGGACTGGCCAGTTTGCTCTGCCAATCGCTACTACTCCTAACAGTCAGGTTCCTAAGACATAGGTAAGGAGAACCGTGACCGAGGTGAGTCCATATTAAATGTCGTCCCTTCTGCCAGCTCCTCTCTACAGTGCACACACCAGGAGATTCCCACCAGGAGTGGCCCTTCAGAAGTCACTGGTTTCTCGTACACTTTCTTTTCTCCTTTTTAATGAGGTCAAACTGCAGAAAGAGAGGAAAGAGCTGGAGGATGGTGTGGCGGTGCAGGAAATGCCTGCCTGCAGAGGAATGATGCCAACCTGGGTAGGATATATCCCCCAGAGAATAAACAATCATGAGAGACAAATTGGCTTGGATAACTTGCTCATGGTCAATTAAAAATCCCAATTAACACTTCTGAGAAATAGTTCAATATTTGTCACTGAAAGTAGGATGCGTTGAGATGCATGTGGAGGCAGGTGGGAGAGGAGGGAATCTTCTCCGGGAAGATGCTGGGAGGCTGTGGAAAGACATCCCCTTCACCCCACTTCAGCAAAACCAGTAGCAGTGGGATGGAGGGGAGATCCAACCCTCTGGTCTCTTGCCACTTTCGAGTGCTTATTCCTGTAGCTTCAAATCAAGCTCACTTGAGGAGGCAGCTCAGCCCTTTAGGCATGGTGCTCACTGTCTACCTTCTGCTACCTCTTGTTTATCACCGGCAGGACCCTGGTCCTTTGTACAGCTTCAGTGTCTGGCTCAAGTGGCACCTTCCCACCCTCAGTCCCAGTGACCTGAGTGTTCTAGGCAGCCTGAGCTGGAGCCTTATGACTCCCAGAAAGATTACTCATGCCCACAACAAAGACATGTCCAGCACCATGAACTTCCTGTTCTGTATCCTATTCCCAAGTGACAGTGCTGTGGGTTAAATCTCCTTGTCTGGTTCAGAAGGCTGCTTCTCCATCCTTCTCCCAACACCTTGACATCCTGTTCAGCTTGTTTCTCTCCTTTCTGGATCCCCGGATGACTCTCTGCAATATGAATGTCTCTAAACACAAACAGGACCCTGTTGATACCCTGTCTAACAGTGGTGACCACTCCTGTTAGATATTCGGACACCCCAGTTTTCCCTTTTCAACATCTCCTTTGATACAGCATTTCTCTTGCTGGCATGGAACTCACCAAACAGGCTAGGCTTCTGAGGAATGATCCCACCTTGGGCTAGGCTCATCTTGTCAGTACTCTCCAGTGCCACGATTACAAGCACAGGCCATAATATCAGGCATTTTTACATGGACTCTGGGGACCAAATTCAAGTCCTCGTGCATTCACTGACTGAGCCATTCCCCCAGTCCCAGAGTCTTTGGTAATGTTCAACCTTTTGTGCTCCTGGCTGTCCCCGTAGCCCACACCTCCTCACACCAGCGGCTGGACTCCCTTAGGGCCTGCCACTACTCACAGTTATGTCTCCACTGCTGAATCAGCTCTCATCTTTCCTGCCAGGGAACAGCTGCTCTTCTTCCTGAAGTTACCTTCAGACCTGCCTATCTCAGGAAGCCTTCTTGGGCAGCTGGTCCTCTAGTTTGATTTGGGCCACCGCCCCGTGTGTTTCGTGTGTTCCTTTGCAGCTGATAGTCTCCACACTACGCCACAGTGTTGAAGTTTGAAGACAAAGCCTTTGTTTCTGCCCATCTCCTGACACAGAGTAGGTATTTGTTGTAGGTTTCCTACCTGCATGAGTATTCGATATAGCTTTAAAGACATTGTGTAATTATCAAGTTCATGTGACTCAGACGTTACTTCCCATTGAGTTTCAGTATAAACCCAGATGTGTTTTATTTTTATTTCCAACTGTTGGGACCTTACTAGTGGTCTTAACTCTTCATGTGTCTTCCCTGAAAAGCTTTTGCTGGGTGTAAACTAACCCCAGAATGATGTAGAAGCCCTTCGTTAAAGAGTGCTTTTGTCTAACCCCCTAGTATAAGACAAGAAGCCTCTCTGGAATGCAAACAACCATCTTCTAATTTGGCCACTTGTAAATTGGAATCTGACGATTTCCTAAATTAGCAGCTGCAAACTTGCAGTTTCGCTGGAAATGACATTGTGGTTGTGGCGCAGGACTTGTAGGTGCAGATGGGTGATCAGACTCTAGAGCAAGCGGCAGATCTCTGGCCACCGGGAACAGAGGCTGAGCCTTGGGCAATGCAGAAGGCTGAAATTCCAGTACGCAGAGCAGTGCTTCTGAAGGCACTCTGCTCACAGCCCAGCCTCCAGCCCTGAATTATTCCTGGGCTATGCCACTGCAACTTTAATCAGGCTACCTGCACCATCCACCTGATGCTCTGACTATTCGGGGAGGAGGCTGCAAAGATTCATCTTGTTCTTCCAACAAAAGATTGGAATTCTTTTATCTGCTAGTAATATCTCTGTCTGGTCTTTGCTTTGGGATCCGCCTAACACCCTCTTCCTGTCCCACACAGTTGGATTCTGACCTGGACATTGCTGTTTCCTAAACAGCTGGGAAATATTGACACTGAACCAACTGTACTTCCGAGGTTGCTAGTGTTTTGGTTCTAGGAACCTTCAGTTTCCAAGTGACTAATGGAGATTTTAGCACCACTGCACGACTTATAAAAACTCCAAATAGGAATCTTCACCCACCCCTGATATTCACTCAGACCCAGAAGCAAGGTTTCCCTTTTGGCTAGGACAACTCCAGGCAGGGTCTGATGGCTTTAAAGGCAGCTGGTGGAAGAAATGAGACAGTTGCCCACCAGGACTCTGGTACCCAAGGTGTCTTATGCCAGGTAAGTCTTCACTGCCCAGCCTAGAACATTGTACATTGATTCAGTCTGAGACCCCTTGCGAGGGAAGAGAAATGGTCACAATGAGAATCCTAACTCCTGACTCCTGCATGATGGTACGCTGTGCCCAACCTGGCCAGCTCTGCACTGGTACTTTCTAGTCTTTTCCTCATTAAGTAACACTCTCCCCGTTCTGCATCCGGGCCACTGCGACTTAGGAAATTAGGTAATTTGTCTGAGATTACAAAACAGAGTCTGGATTCATTCCTGCTCCTAGCATCTGTGTGGAAAGAAGAGAGTGAGATGGACAGAGAATGAGAGGGAAAGAAAGAAAAAGGGAAGGGAGGAAGAAGGGAAAAGAGCCAGGAAGGGAGAGAGGGTTAGAGTGGGAGGGAGAGTGGGGAAGGAGGAGGGGGAAGGCAGGCAACCAACAAGGGATAAGCCAGTCAAGATGGTGATGAAATTTACGAGAGAGAGAGAGAGAGAGAGAGAGAGAGAGAGAGAGAGAGAGAGAGAGAGAGAGAGAAAGAGACGTCATTGTTATTCCTCATACATCTTCTCTATAAATGTAAATAACCCTCACAGCTGTTCCTTTTTCTTGCTAAAACCCACCATGGTAGGTCAGAGAGCTTGTAGCCCATTCCTGACAGCCATCTTACCTATCAGGCTTCCTCTGACATACTCATTAAAAAAATTTTTTTGAGGCAGATGGCAATATTTATCTGGAGAAATCTTGTGGCTGTTGCTCCACACCATGGCCAGGCTGGGGAGATGGGCAGGGATGACCAGGAGCTGCAGGGAGGAGGACAGAACACGGCCTAACACTTGACATTCCTCTTGGTGACTCTAGCAGGAAGCTCCAGTCCCAAGAACATATGTTCTCTTGTTTCAGCTCCAGCCAAAGGGAAAAGGTAGGTGTCAAGCACACCCACAGCCCAGGAACTATGCACGTATTAATAACTGTTTTAATTGTACTCGAGTCTCAGCATACCCCGTGGTACCTCAAAAGCCATTTATTTTGGTACCACATAGCAGGGATGGTACTATCCACTGGGGTCCCAGCCAGGCTGGCGGTGACTAATAAGGAAGTCTTCATTCAGAACAAGGCTGTAAATGTGGCTCCATTTCCCTGGTGCACATTAGGTGGGTGGTGGAGGCAGCGAGCTAAGCGGAGCTCTGCCGGGTGTACGTGTGTGCCCCGGATGTGTGTGTGGCGCTTCGATCTGACTTTCAGTGCCCACGCGGGAGTGAGGCAAGTCTGGGGGCTGCTGAGGGGTGGCGACGGCAGATAACCCCCTACAATGCAGGATCTAAAAATAGCGAGCTCTTGCCTTCGACTGGCGATGTATGATTTTCTCCCCGCAGATTCACCTTTCTAATTTTATTTTGCTTAGGCTGTTATTAAAATGAGTTTGCAATCTCAGAACTTTGATGGCTCTAGAAGATGGGGGAGGGTGCCCAGTGGCAGAGAACTCCAGTCCGGGAGTACCCATGTACCTTGCACAGCCTTAATGGAAAATCAGTGGGCTCCAGGCATGAGTCCTGTTTCCTATTTAAGATAATATCACCTCCCCACGCCCCTTTGTTAGACAGAAGATGCTTTCTGCTTCCAAGCAATATAGAGTTTTTTTTTTTTCTCCTGCTAAAAATCCCTCTTCTTGAAGACCAGCATTTGAATCTCAGAATGCACATGAAGATTGCACTCTCTGGAACCCCAGGGCTCCTATGGCCAGAAGGGAGGCAAAGACAGAAGAGGCCCTGAAACTCAAAGCTCGAGGACCAGCTAACCTCACTGAGCAACAAGGAGATGCTGTCTCTCTCCAGGAGGAGCACAAGGACCATCCCCTGAGATTGTCCTCTGACTACAGCGTGTGCATAGCTACCCTCAACACGCACAGCACACAGACACACAAAAACAGTTGTTATCCTCACTCCACCACCCCATTGGTGGGACTTGCCCTCAACACCTGCTGATGAATTGAGCAGGCAGAGTGACTTCTGAGCTCTCAGGAGTGGTTAGAAGGCTGCAGGTGTCCCAGACCAGTGAGCTTTACTTCAGGGACACCACAGAGAATGAAAGAAATACTTCTTTCTCCTACTGACCCAGATCCGTATGTCTGGACATCCAACTGACTTGCTAGAAATCCTCCTATCCATCAGGTTTCCAGCTCCCTCCCAACGTGCATGTTTTATCTCTGCTAGTGGGAACGTTTCTCTAGTTCGCTTTTGTTTATTGTTTGTCTGGGGTTTTGGTTGGCTGATTGGTTCAATGATTTCAAACCAGGCTCTTCTATTTTATGCAAAGGGAAACAAGAGCCTGGGGGCAGCTGGAGGTCACAGTGTGGCTCACTGCTAGCTTGCCCATGTCTCCCAACTGGCTGACTCCCACAGAGGAAGGCAGCAAGAGCACAGTGTTTAGTCTGGCTAGTCCCACAGGATTAAGGACTGAGAAGGAAGAGGTGTCGATGGAAAGGCGCTCTGTATGTGAATTCTTTCATCACATGCATCCTGGGTCACGCTGACCTTTCCTGGGGCACTGCAAGTCAGGAGAATAGAAGTTACTCAGTGTGGACGCAGACACAGCTGTGTCCGACATACAGGTGTACACCAGGGAGAAGGAGGCACAACGTCCAGTTCCTCCTCTGCCGTTGATAACTTGGGCATGCCCCTTGATGCATTCTTCTCTGAGCCCAGTTATCCATGCTATACTGGGGTCTTTATTTTAAAGTGAAGGTTCCTGGAGTCTTTAGGGAACTACTGATCTGAACAGCCACACAATCCACAACTCATCACTGATCACACATTAATGGCCCCAATATTTAGACCTTTGTTCATTTCTCTATGAAAAGATGGGATTGAGCCAGATGTGGTGGTAGTACCTGTAACCCCAGCACTTGAGAGGCAGAGGTAGATGGAGCTCTGTAACTTCAAGGCCAGCCTGGTCTAGACCTCTAGTTTCAGGACATCCAGGGCTACACAATGAGATCTTATCTCTAAAGTCACGGGGCAGGGATAGACCAAATACCATCTAAGGCAATGTCACATGACCAGTATTGTAGAGCTGAAATTTGATGTGTCTACAATCAATGTACACAGGAAATAAGAACATCAAACTTGAGCCCAGGCTCACATGAACAAGTAGGCTCTTGTGACCTCCCACCCTGGGATACAGCCTTGCTTGCCTTGCCTGAGATTCTAGAGGTAACTGTGAATTTTAAGCTATCTAAGGAGTCAGTACTTTGTTGGAGACCACGCTCAAGTGCCCCACAAGAACGCCTTGGCCCGGAGGGTTGTGGCTGTAAAGTAGACACAAAGTGAAATGCATTATTTAGGACCAATCAGTACCAGTCAAGGCAACAAAATAATATGACTTTGTGGAAGGTCAAAAAATGGTGGCAACAAAAGAAAGCAGCTTTGGGTTTGCAGAAAGTACAAATACGGACAGAATGAATGGTCTGTGAGGGCCTTTGGCGCTCTCTTCCCTCTTCCCCCATCTTCTCTCTGGAGGGGTTTGTGGGGGAGATAGGCAGGACTCCTTAAGGGATCCACGTAGTCTACATTACGGCAGAAGTGCCATTTAACTCAAGGTAGGACATCTGTCTGGAGTTGGGTAGACCAGATGTCCTCCAAAGCAGTATCCTAAAGTCCATGTTCCTGCCTTAGGGATGTGAGTGTCTTCTCCAGCCATACGAGGTTCACGCAGAAAATGGGCACTGAGTATAGCCATAGCAAAGAGCCAAAGAAGAACACTGCAGCATTCATGAGGTGAGGTTATTCACACCTCAGAATATCCATGTCTTCAGTATCACTTCCTGTGCCTCACACATCAGATTGTATCCTCTGGTCTTCTTATTTATAATTGAATATCAAGGAGATTAGGGTTGGGAGGAACTTAAACCTATGTAGCTTAACCTTTTTTGTTTGTTTGTTTTGTTTTTGTTTTTTGTTTTTCGAGACAGTGTTTCTCTGTGGAACAGTCCTGGCTGTTCTGGAACTTGCTCTGTAAACCAGGCTTATACTCACTGAGATCCGCCTGCCTCTGCCTCCCAGGTGCTGGAATTAAAGGCGTGCACCACCACCACCCGGCTATGTAGCTTAACCTTAACATCCAAAGCTGTGACTCTACAATGTAACCGAGTCTGTTTATCTGCTGGGACCTGGAAGTGACCCATTCTTTCTAAAGGGGTCAAATATGCCTTGTGTAGCTTTGCTGTAAAGTGTTCCCTGACACAGGTCTGAGGCTATCTCAGGCAGCTAAGGCATTCCTGCTCTTCCGAAAATTAAATGCTGCTGGGCTTTGGGCAAGTTTCTGAGCCTCGGTTTTCTTTCTTACAAAGTGGGAAGAATAATGCCCAACTCAAAGGATGGCAGGGCAACTCACATGAAGCAGTAACTATACAGTAGTTGGCACATAGTGAGCTCTCAAGAACCTTTAGGTATTTTCACTTCCAGAAGGGGCAGCTCTGTCCTGATGTAGACCTGTGACATGGGTGGTGAGTCCATGACGGAGCTGGGGCAGTGCACACCAGGGGACAGAGTAAGCCTGGTGCCTCAGGTACTCAAGCTGCTATCTGGACATCAGGAGAGAAGGCAGGCGAAGAGACCCAAGCACCCCTGTGTACCCACTGCCAATCTCTCTCTCTCCCCTCTCACCCTGTGGAGTGGAGCCAGGAACAGTAGACCATGAGGTATGGGAAGTCCCATGAGTGACACTCTCATGTCCTTCCAAGTTCATCCAAGTTTGGGGAGGCCCTATTTCAAAATCTAGAGCCTGCCCATCCTCGAAGAGTCAGATTCTGGCTTGCACAAGGCATCTCAACTCTCTGAATTCCAGTTTCCTAATCTGTGAATTAGGGATATGAGAAATATCTACTTGATGGGCTTTTTATTCCAGGGTATAGCCTAATCGCCACTAGCTGCTGTGAGACAAGCAGTAGCTGTTTCAGTCCGTTACAACAAGATACCATAGGCTAAGTGGGCAAGAGCAGAAATTAATTTCCTCACAGATGTGGAGGCTCTAGTTGAAGATTCAGGGGTCAGCAGATTATGTTTCTGATGGCTTACGGACGGCTGACTTATTGCTGAATCCTCCCAGGGAGCAGTGGAAGTGTCCACTCCAGTGCCCATATACTGCTATCTTTCTCTCAGGACACTGACCTTCAGAGAAGGGTCCACCTTCACTTCACCTTACTATGCTACAGGCCCCAACTCCAAACAGGAACCACACAGGAACTAGGACTTTAATACATGAAATGGGAAAGTGGGTGGAATATGCGGACACAAACCTGTGGTTCAAAACAATAACCAAAAGGAGTATTGGTAGAGATGGTTTGTTTCAGTAAGGCTCACAGGAAGGTTGTTGGTTATGTGACCATCTTCCCATCGGCCTCAGACCCTACTTCGCTTTGTTCCTGCCTTCTGGGCATATGTTCATTAGAAGTAGCCCATGAAGCAGCTTTCTCCAGGCAACAGAAAAGACTCCGGATCCATCATTCCCAAGGGAAAGATAAGACCCTAGGGAGATGGGCCAGGTCCAGGACCTTGAGGACACCAGTGACTTCTGGCTGTGGCAGAAGACAAATCTAGACAGAAGGAGTAGAGGGGCTCAGAGTCCCTTCGCGTGATGGGCCTCCAGGGTACACACAAAATAAATTCCCAGGCTTGACCTAGCCCCAGCATAGAGCTTCTGTTAGTTCAAGGACAGCTAGCTGTCCTGTCTGCAAGGGATGGCCTGAGTGGTTTTGCCCAAGCAAAGGATTACAGTTCAGATGGCTCCGGGGTATTTATTTTACTTTTCTCCCACCGATACCACCTCATTTATTTCATAAATATTTCACCCCCCAGATTTGACTTAGGACCATCCCTAAGGTGTCCATGATCACTATGGACATGAAAACTCTATGCTGTGATTTCATAGTATTAACTAAAACTGTAAACTGGGAAGACCGGTTACAGTAAACGGTGCCTCTCACTTCTCAGCAGCTCTCAAAATCATATTCGAACACACTCTTTTTTTCAGAATAATTTTAGCTTCTAACCTGTCTTTAGACACCAAGTAGCCTTCCTCTCTTGGGCAGAGCTGTCTCCAAGGTGTAGTATTCTGGCTGTGGGCACTGGAGGGATCTGACATATGTCCGGGGTGAAGCCCCTCCCCTTTGATCAGTCCACATAGGTGTCTAGCAGGATAGTTGGTGACTACAGGGGGAAGGGGTATGTGGGGGGGTGGGAGAAGGCAGACTACTGGTTGTGAACCCATCCCTGCCACTTAAAATCTATTTTTGCATATATTAAAAAAATGCCCCATGACTCAGTTTCCCCAGTTGTAGCATAGGGGTGATGTTATTAAATGAGCGTCATACAGTACTTAGAGAAACATCCACCCATGATCAGAGCTTAGTAAAGATAGCTGTTAGATAGATGTGCTGAGTCCAGTTCCTGACTAGAGAGGCTACTACCATGGACAATATCTCAGTTGCAGAAAAGCCTGCTTGGAGATCTGATTGGGGAAGTAAATGGACACACTTTAAAAAGAGTGCCATGGCCTAAGCCACACAGTAGCTGTTACCAATGCCAGTCAAATTAGGTCCCTTCTAGGTTGCATAGCTGTACTAAGTGACGGTTGTTCTCTTCTCTGCCTATACTTGTGCCCAAATGGGCAGATTCTTGGAAAATTATGAGCAGTGGATTAAGTTCATGGCTCCCATCTTTGCTAGAGAAAACCAAGACAACTGAATATATGGCTGAATGACTCCCAGGAGCCTTACAGGATGACATTCTGGGTCAGACCTTCCCCTTTATACACGGGAACCATGCTTATGACTGTTGCTTCGCAGGGTAAGCTGAGCTCGGCCAAGGACAAACAGACAACAAACCCCAAGGTTGAAAGTAATGGCTGCTCAGCTTTGTCCATTCTCCTTTTTGGACGGGGGGGAGCTAACGTACAAGACCCCCACCCTTCTGGGCTGGGAAGTAGCTTAGTCAGTAGTAGTTGTCTTGCAAGCATGAGGATCTGAGTTAGATCCCCAGAACTCAACCCAGGTGTGGGACTTTGATCTCAGTGCTGCGGAGGTGGAGACAGGCAGACCCCTAAGATCACAGCACCCAGCCTAGCCTACCGAGGAAATTCCACGTTAGTGAGAGACCATCTCAAAGAAATGTGAATGATGCTCGATGAATAACACAGGATGTCCTTTGGCTGACACACACACACACACACACACACACACACACAAACATGCACAACCACACACATGCACACATATGAAGCTCACACACACCTGTATGTACTCACATGAACACGCAGACCCATTCACATGCGCTCATACACACCAGATGTGCTTACTAATTACTGGCATTTTACAGACAAAAAAAAAATGGAAGGGAGGAGTAGCTTGTTCACATCCTACAATGGGGGTTGTTATGGCTGGCGGCTTACTGAAATCACTCAGGGTTGTATGGAATATTCTGGTTTAGGCAGAGCCCTGTCACCATCCCATTCTTCTCATGTCAGTTGCTGCCAAGGCCACACTTAGGTCTGCACCCCTCTGCCCGTCAGTCCCTGGCACAGACGACTCCAGGGACGCACTTTGGCCTGCTGGCACGTCTTCATCCAGACATCTGCAATTCTGGGCTCAAGAAAGACGGTTCCACATCTTCTTTTAATATTTCTTCTCCTTTTAATTTTGTTCCCATCACCTTAGTAATTGTGTCTCCGGATCATTTAATTCCACAATTAAGCCACTTCTGCTTACGACTGGCCTATCACTGGCTAGGATTAAGATTTGTATCCAATCAGAGGATTTCCCCCCATTTCCCCCAGCTTTTTATTCCCAAACTGAATTTGCATCACAAAAAAATTAAACAAAAGCAGCTTTCTGAATCTCCACTCATTGCTCCCATTACATGTGTTAACATCATTATCCTCAGCTGAAGACAGAACCAGCATCAAATGTCTCAGTGCGTTTGTGGGCCTCTTGCTATATTAGTTTAGAAAATTGCTTTAATGCATATGCTTTTAGAGGTTTAAAATCTACCACGGCAGTGTGAGCTATATAATGCTGTACATTTTTTAATCTAATGGAGCATTTATTTTATTTTATTAAAAAAAACCCACATAGCACTGAAATAAAAATGCATGCCTCTGGTAAGAAAGGCTAAAATGCAAGTGAGGGGGGGAATGCAGAATCTGCTTCTGACTGGCAGGTCCTTTCCACTTCTTTCTTTTCCTCCCTGAAGGAGAAATTGCTCCTCTGGAAATCAGAACCTGGAGGCTCTAAATAGGACTAAGGCTCTGGGTATTGTTGGGTGTAGACAAGCATGGGGGTTGGGGAGCACTTGGGGGCACTGTGTTCCCCTATTGACACAGGAATGGAGAAGGTCCGACATCATTTGGGGTTGTAAGCGAAGACAAACCTTGTTATTCATAAACACGATGAAGCACAGGGTCAGGGCAATTACCAAGTTTCTATATTCATAGAAACCCAGTTTCCCTGGAGAGAAAGGCTCGGGCAGAAAATACAAGAAGTGATGGTTTCTTATGGAAATAAGAATTTTGGGTGATTACATAGGAGCTGCTCTTTTTCTGCTTCTGTGCATTAATGACAGGAAATGGCATTGTGTTAGGTTCTCGTTTATAATTATTATTATTTTTGTCAACAACGTCCTCAAAGTGCACGCATGCCAGCAGCATCTTCGCTGCTGTTGCAGGGATTCCACTTGTCCTATTAGCCCAGGATGACAAGGCGACCTGCTCCATCACGCCAGATCACTCTGCTCAGAGAACCCGGGAGAGCAGAGCAGGAAAGCATGAGGTCTTTAAGGGTCTGTGCTGCCTCTCCTCTGACTCCGTGGTCCTCTCCTCTTTAGTCATCCTCCCATGCTTGACTTCCTCTCCTGGGCTGAGTAAATACCTTTCTCATCTGTACGGTGAAGTGGCTAAGGCACAAAGAGTTTATTGTTTTCTCCAACCCACATCCTTTCTACAGACCAGGATTAACATGATGAAAAATTAAGTATCCTTAAAGGAGGAGCCATACAATAAAGCTACCTGCCTTAGCTTTCCCAATGGGTTCTTACCCTTCTGTTCTTGTTGGCTCCTTTCAATCCTGTCTCTCATCACTCCACCCAAGATGGACATCCCCCTGTAGGTTCCCTACCCGTACCATTTCCACCTTCATCCCATGGTCAACCAGCATCTCCCAGGAAGGCTAGAGAGTGGACTCCAGCCCCACTCCCAGAGCCATTGAGGCTGATTTATAGTAGTTGGGAAAGAGGTCAGAGCTTGATTGAGCTTAATAGATCCATTAATTACACCAAACAAAACAAACACAATGAACATAAACATTTACAGCCTCTGTGAGCGGTTCCGATGGGCCCCTTGTTGGGCCTTGACAGGGTCCGTGGTGCTCATCCATCTTCACTCTCTGTAGACCTGTGGTGTGTGGTGGACACGGTGGTGGTTGGGGATGGAATGACCCCACTGCCCAGATGTTACTGCTGAAGGGGATCCCTGAAGCCACCCACCATCCATTTGTCTCTGTTCTGGCTCCTGAAGTCTGCAGAACCATGCACTATAGTGGTTAGAATGTGGTACCGCTCTCCAGACCCTGGCTCTGACTCTTGCTAACTACATGGTGCAGAGCATGCAGAGTGACCTAGAAGCCACCTAACTGAACATACCTGGTTTCTCCCAGGAGGAAAACAAGAAAGGCTTCAAGGGGTTGCTTGGCACTGTGGTACCATGCAGTGACCAGCTGGGATGGGAGCCCTGACCCCCTGACCACAAGTATTCTGTCAAACCCCATCAGACACACAGTGTGCTCCAAACCAAGGGAAATCAGGAGCACAGTGAAGATAGAGTCAAGTATGGGGAGATAGGAGCAGCAAACAGAAACCTTATGCAGTTTTACCTGTCTGTTAAAAACAAGGGCTGGGGAGGTGGCTCGGTGGGTAGGAGCACCTGCTGTGAAAGCAACAGGACCTGGGTTCAAATCCCCAGACAGGTGTGGAGGCAGAGGCAGAGAGAGGTGGATCCTGGGCACTCACTAGCCAGTCAGTCTGTCTATGTGAAATGGTGAGCTTTAGGTTCAGTAAGAGACCCTGTCTCAAACAGTAAGGTGCAGAGCGAGGGAGGGAGACTCCTGATGCCGTTCTCTGATGTCCGCACACACATGTCCTCCTAGTCCCACCCCTCACAAAACAAAACAAAGCCCCCCCCCAAAAAAAAACCCAAAAACAAAAACAAACTAATGGTGTTTGTTATTTTAAGAACTTTTAAATTGAGCTGTCGATGTGGGTTCTTTCTCCTCCAGACCTTCCTGTAAGTTCTTTTTCCTCTCTACCTGCAATGCTCTAAACTCAGCCAACTGTTGGTTGCTCACTAGCTTTCCTTACCACTACCAAGATCTCCCAGGAAAAGTAGGCCATCCTGGCTTCTTGGCCCACCTCAGCACCTGACATAGTTTGGTTTTGGCTTAGAAGTTAATATTACCCATTGTGACTTTGTTGCTTGGTCAGTCATTCTCCCCTCCTTCCTCTGTCTCTCCTTCCCTTCCTTTCCTCTTTCTTTCTCCTTCTCTCCCCCATTTCCCTCTCTCCCTCCAGGGTTTCACATAGCTGAAATTGGGATTGGAACTCCTGCCCTCCTGTTTCTACTTCCCTCCCAAGCGTTGGGATCACAGGCATGGACCACCACACCTGATTGTTGGTCATTCCCTTGAGTAAGACACACACTGACCACTTGTCACACAGGACCTCAGTGTTATGGTAATGGCCTCCTCCATGACCATCCTTCTTGCCCTCATGCAGTTTGTGATCTGATGTTAATTTTATCGTGTATAATTCTGAACACTCTTCTCATCCAAAATCTTAAGAGAAAGAGTCCATTTGCAAACTGGGATGAGAAAGCAGAGGTCAGGATGCCTAGAGGGACGGGCTGTCTGCTGTACTTCCGGGGAAGCACGCAGAGGGAGTCTTAGACCCTGGGACCAGAGCAGAGGCAGGAGGGATGTTTCTGCCCAGGGCTTACCCACAGGGTTGTGCAAGCCTGGGGGCATGCTAACATATCCACTCAGAGCGGGCTTAACCACATATCAACCCCTGTCCCCCCAATCCATTATTCCATCCTCAGATATCAATTCCTGGTCAGTCACTCGGCCCACAAGACCCTGAAAATAGATTGAAATTATTGCTTTATTTCCCATCTCGCTCAGGGTGTTGATTTATGCTGCCCCAACAATCAAGCCTTTATCTCAGTCACCCAGCAGCATTAGCAGCAATTTATCATGTTTTACTTCCTCCTTTTGCTACCCGCTGCTGATGCCTGGTGGCGGTGTCCTTCTCCGAGAGCTGCAGCCACAAACAGGCATGAACAATAATGGGAGCAAAGGCCAGAATATGTCCTGACAGCCTGGAGCCAGGGGGCAGGGTGATGCTTAACCCAGAGATGTTCTTGTCTTGTTGTCACTGGGGGAAAGATTTGCTTCTGGAGAGGGGATGTGGTCTGGTCCGCTGTGCTATTAACCAATTGAATAACCTGGAGAGAATCACCACCCCTCTCCAGACCCTCATGGTTTCGCCTTTGAGTGTTTCTGACCACGAGTTTTTGGGAGGTCTGGAGGACACCGTGAAGACAGATTATGTGTCTGTCCCCATAAAAAAGCTTCAAGGTATGTTCTGTGGGTGTGTGGTCTGATCAACTCTTCCCTCATCTCCTTGGCTCTCACTGAGACTGGCTGTGACCATGTCATGGCCAGGAACTCTCTGGAAGCAGCATGCTCGCCTTCCACACACATCAGAACAGGCACCACACCTGTTGAGAGGGAGGGCAGCCTAAAGCACCAATCACATGTGAAGTTAGGGGTCCAGGTCCTGTCAACTGCCTGCTTCAGAGTTGTGGGTTACAAGAATGAACTGAATAGTTGGGGTTAAAATTAACCAAAACCAGAGAAGAGTAATAGTTCATTCCACATTAAAATTAAATGAAATTCTTATTTTGGGATCTACCGAAAAGGTTTTTGCTTTTTATTTATTTATTTTTTTAACACAGGAACCTGACCTGTCCATGTGTTGTCACAGTTACTGGTGCTGGCACCACAGTGGTCAGGACTAAGCCTTTACATCTAGTATATTTTCTTTCTGGTCTTTTCCAGAAAAAGCCTGGCTATCCTTGGACCCATGATTGGTGATGCCAGACCATTGGTGCTTTCCTTTTAGTCTGGCAGGACTCTCTAGACACACGTAGAGAAAGACCAGGCCGTCTAAGGGCTTTATCAGCTAAAGATATCATGGTGAGGGGCAGCTGGCTCAGTGGGTAAAAGCACTTTTCTGGTGACCTGAGTTTGATAAGCAGAGTCCGCATATAAGTGGAAGGAGTGAACCACCCCCATAAAGTCGGCCTCTGATCTACGCATTCAACACCCACCTTCACACACACAGCCACACACACACAGCCACACACACACACACACACATACACACACACACACACAGAGGCACACACACACACTTTTTAAAAATAAAAACAAAAAGAAAGAAAGAAAGAAAGAAAGAAAGAAAGAAAGAAAGAAAGAAAGAAAAGAAAGAAAGGGAGAGCCAGGGTATGAGGCAGCCCTGTGCCACCATGCCCGAGACCACTTGTCCTTGCTGTGCCTGCCCTGTGCTCGCAGCCTCTTAGCTTTGCTTGGGCTCTGCCCATTCGTTCCATCCTGCACCCACACTCACGGTCCACCAGTCCCACCCTGCAAGGACCACCTCCTTCCAGAAACCTTGCCTCTCCCACCCAGAAGGGTGCCATCCCCTCGGAGGCCCCTCCACACTTCATCAGAGTCTCTCATATCACGCATCCTCTCCTCCATGGGGACAACAAATTGGTTTCATCTCAGGCTTGTTCCAATTGACTGGAGGTGGTTTCCTGGCTTGATAAGGAGGATGGGGTTGTTTGGGAGTGCGAGGAGGGGGGATAAAAAGGACAGCTGCTGTGGGCATGGGAGGGGGGAGCCCATGCTGGCATTTTTCTGCCCTACCTTAGTATGTAGTCACTGGACGCTTCTAGAGACAGGGGTCTGTCTCTTCAGTCCCTGTGACACCCTGCACAGGCCATTGTCCAGTGTCTGGGTATAGAACTGGCTTCAGGGAATATTCAGCATTACTGTTAGGGGACAATGTCCTAAAACCCGTCTTTTTTTGATGCCCCCTAGCAGTCAGCCCTCATATATACCCATGTGGCTGGACCAGGCACCTGGAGGAGTTGGGGGAGCCCTGAACCAGCCCTGTTCTCAGACCCAGGCTGGGAAGAAGAACTGAGGAACTTCCGGGTGGAATCGTTGGCATTTACATAGCAAACAATACCCAGGTGTGGCAGTATGTCAACAAGCCCTGGCTCAGCAGCTCCCAAGTCTCCACATACTTGAAATGTTTGCCACATGCCAGGCATTAATATTTTAACAGCTGTGCGCTCGTGGCAGGCGGAGCAGTGTCCGGAACACAGCATAAAAATTGAGTGATAATAGCCTGCCTGTACGCCAGGTCAGTAGGGCACTGGCGTGCCTGCTCTTCTGCCGCAGTAGCAGCCTGGCAGCCAAGCCGGTGCCCTCTCCTTCCAGTCAGCCCCAGAGGCCTGGGCTGCAAGCTACTGGGGATGGGGTTGGGGGAGAGGGGAGAGTGAGACACAACAGCTTGCACAGGAAGGGCTCCTGGCCTTCACGCCCCAGTTGGCTCTCAGGCCCCTGGGTGAGTCACCACACGGGGGGTGGGGACATTGAAGTGTGTGCATAGGACCACAAGTTCAGTTCCAGCATAACCAAGTAAGTTCTTGTCTTTCGGGATTTAAAATCTAGCAAGGGCTGTCTTGAGACAGGGGTAAAAAAAAAGGTTTCCTTGCTAGCAGAATGAATCAAGGGAATAGAACAGGGCCCAAATTCCCAACAACCCTTGAGACAGGAAATATATGGATTAGGAGAAGGTGTATGAACCTATTAAATATGGCTCAGACACAAAAAAGGTGAATACTCATAGTAGGAGGCCTATAAAAAGTTCTCTCCAGCCGGGCGGCGGTGGCGCACGCCTTTAATCCCAGCACTCGGGAGGCAGAGGCAGGTGGATCTGTGAGTTCGAGGCCAGCCTGGTCTACAAGAGCTAGTAACAGGACAGGCTCTAAAGCTGCAGAGAAACCCTGTCTCGAAAAACCAAAAAAAAAAAAAGTTCTCTCCAGTTAGAAAGCTCCAGAAGTCACATGCTCCTGAGAGCTTGGCCTGCATCTCTGCCCACAACACAGTATGGAGACTGCAATTATCCTCTGATAACAACCCCATGTTTAAGGAACACATACTATGTTCTACTAGTGCGACGGGCTAGGCAGAAAGTATCTTCAGCTTTGCAGACCATACCCCACACTGTAGCTGGAGCCAGAGAGCAGCACAGACCATACTTGCTGAGAAGTGAGTTCGTGGGCTCAGATCAAACTTTATGTACAAGAAAATGGAGTATGGTTTGGCTGCACATCCCCCAAAAGCCCATGTATTAAAGGCTGGGTACCCAGCAAGGCATTGGTGTAAGGGGTGGGGCCTGGTGGGAGGTTTTAGATCACTGGGAATGTGCCCTTCAAGGGGACTATAGGACATTGGTTTCTTCATCATTCTTCCCTTAGAGACCGCAAAATGACTTGTTTTATTCTATCACAAGCTTTCACCAAGATGCACCAGCTTGCCACAGTCCCAAAGGAAAGAGGCTGATTGACTGTGGACTGAGCTATGAGCCAAAATAAACCTTCTTTCTTTTTATTATCTTTTGTTTTTTAATGTGTGTGTGTGTGTGTGTGTGTGTGTGTGTGTGTGTGTGTGTGTGTATGTAGGCTAGAGGCTGACATTGGATGTTTTCCTCAATAGCTCCCCATTTAAAATAAATAAATAAATGTGTGTGTGTGTATATATATATATATATATATATATATATATATATATATATGTATTCTACCACATGTATGTGTGTGCATCATGTGTGCAGTATCTGAGGATGCCAAAAGCAGGAGTCAGATTCCCTGGACCTGAAGCTGTCATATGGGTGCTGGGACTCAAATCTGAATCCCCTGGAAGAGCAACAAGTACTCTTAACTGTCGGGCCATCTCTCTAGGTTCAGTGAGACAGAGTTGCTCACTGAACCTGGGATTCCCCTATATCCACCTCCCTTGGCACTGGGATAGCCGGAGCTTGCCCTTGTGCCAGGCTCTTTACGTGAGTGCTGGGAATCTAAACTAAAGTCCCCATACTTGTGTGACAAGCAACGCCATTAGGGAGCCCTCTCTCTAGCAGCTCAACCTTTCCTGTTTTTAAGGCAGTCATCTCAGGCATTTTGTCTCGGTAACAGGAAGCTGGCCAGCACACAGGTGGGGGAGCAATAGCTTGCTGACCTGTGTTCTTGGTGGTATTCTGATTGCTCTATTATATATATATATATATATATATATATATATATATATATATATATATATATATACATATGTATCATCTAACTTAGCCCCAGTTATCAACCCAGGCCAGGGGACTATTTTTGTACTTCCTTTTAGCAATGAAGAATCTCAAGATTGGGATTCGGTACCTTATTCAAGATCATGGGTTTAATATGCAATATAGCTAGAATTTGAACTCCTGTAAGACTCTTGTGATGAGTCATATATATCCATAAATCATATATATGTCATATGTATAAAATATATAGTATAGATACATATATAAGCAACAGGTGGCAACTGTTAAGGGCTTGCTAGGTATCAGATACTGTTCTGCAAGCTTTGTTTGCAATTACATTACTCTGACTGTTGTATAGCTGATAAAACTAAGCCCAGAGAGGTGAAAGCATTTGCCCTGGAGCACACAGCTTGGCCGAGGTACCGTCTTAACTGATTGCCTAACTTGCAGGACATCAGGGCTAGGTCAGGAGCTCAGGCTCTCCCATGCCCTCACCACTGAGGAATTGAAGCCCCCAGGCCATGCCACTTGAGTTCCCAGCAGTCCCTTCATAAGCTCTCAGAAAGAAGGGCCTCCCCTTTGCAGCCTTCTAACCTCAAACATTTGTGGGTCTTCAGAGACAGCCAGGACTTGAAAGGCAGAGTCCTGCATCTGCAGCCCCAAAGCCCCAGGGACTGCCCCATCAGGTCTCTGTCATCAATTTGTCCCTCTGAGTCTGCCCTTGTGAGTCAGTGTGACCCGCCCAGCTCTGGAGCTGCTGGCCGAGTTCCTGTAGTGCTTGCCACTCACAGTGACACCAGACATCCAGGTACTGAGCAGATAGCAATTTTCCTCTTTACTTATTGGTGCAAGACGAGTCAGCGAGCCTGACAGGGCCCCAAACAAGCTGTCAGGAACTTCTAATTAGGGCTGAGCGGTTTAGAGAGTGCGCACGCCCTTCCAGCCTTAGAATTAGCAGGACAAAGTACCCAGATGGAGGGGCTGGAAGCAAAGCCTGACTGCATTGCAAAGCGGGGAGTGGGGAGGATGGAGGGGAAAAACCAGGGCTGAAGCAAGAGTGAGTTGCTCCTCTAGGACAAATCAGGCTCTGTTGGCCTGCTGGCCTCTTCTCCTAAGCATTCAGAAATGCTTGAATGAGGAAGAGATGTGGGACCAGACTCCACACACCTGCAAGTTTCACCTTTGCTCTTCTCGCTTCTCCCAGAGTGGAGAGGTAGCAGGAAGGTGTTATGCCTTCGATTTGAATGAGATCAATGAGGCTTAATCCCTGGCTCCAATTCCCATTTCCTCAGCTGTAATGTGTCAAAGTGGCTGACAGCGGGTAGAACCAAAGTGGCACTTCCCTCAGATGGAGGCCGAGAGGACACTGGGGCCTGTCCTTAGGACTTTGAGGAGTCCTGCAGAGTGCCAAGTCCAGTGTCCCGCACAAGTCAGCCCTTAGGACATAGATGCCAACTTTGTTGCTGAGGGGTTTTTTTCTCCCAAAAGACAGAGCCTTTGTCACCAAAGAAACTTTCAAAGGAAAAGCTGACCGGTCTCCATATCAAGAGTCTCATTATTTATCCTTAACATGTACCTAAGATGTCGGAGTCAGAACATACATTGTACAAATGAGGAAATGGAAACTTGAAAAAGCAGAGTTGGACCTAACAAGTAGCAGGTTCTGGATTTAGATGCTTCTGCTAATAGTCTTGGGCAAAGCAAGCGTGCGCGAGTTCTTCCCATAATGATCCATCACTGGCGTGTGTTTAAGGGTTCTCCTTCACACCGGGCTCCAATGACTGCTTGTCTGTCCTGAGTCTTCCCTTTGGGGACTCATGGCAAATCTAGTCCTGTTTTGATGCTTGACTTCCAGAAGTCAGGGACCATCGCTTCCTCTCCCCCTACCTGGGTCAGTCATCTCAGCAGGGGAGGGAACTCAGGTCCTCTGAGAGAGCAGCCAGCCTCTCTCCAGGCCCTGGCTATCAGTTCTATTCTCACCATGGCTATCCACACAGCATCCATTATCCCTTACTGCTTCAGG
The DNA here is from genome assembly GCF_903992535.2 of Arvicola amphibius. NCBI lineage: Eukaryota > Metazoa > Chordata > Mammalia > Rodentia > Cricetidae > Arvicola > Arvicola amphibius. The sequence goes on along the minus strand of NC_052049.1, from coordinate 113,541,617 downwards.
TCACTCACAAACGTAGTTTCCACCTACATGAAAGTCTTGGAAAGACTTGGAAAGAATGCCTCCTCCCTCCAGTGCAACTCCATGCACCAGGCTCGCAACTGGGAATTACTTGTGAGTCTGAAACAAGAGGGTCTCTGAGAATTCAAGGCCAGCCTAGACTACAGTCACACCCATCCACCCCTCCAGAGTAACTCGGTGCCTCAGATCTTCCCCTTGTCTACCACTGTGGCTGAGATCCAGAACAACCTAGATCCAGAACATTTTTTTTTGACTCACTTGTATTTCATAAAGTTTTGTTGGTCTCCAGGAAGCCTCTCCTGCTTTCTGTCTATTGTTTCTTTCTTCCCTTTGTGTCCAAAATGATCTGTGCCATGGTCATTAGAAACTGGCCTGGGCCTGAGGCTAGCTCAGCCATGGGTCATTCACCTCTTTCCCTCAGGTTTCCCCTTTGAGGAACCAAACCACATTTGCCCTGCTCCCCACGTAGAGCCCTCTCTCCAGTTTGGGACAGTGCCCCAGAGGGTGAGCAACTGCAGTAGCCTATTGTCCTCTCATCATCCTGGAAGGGAGGAAGGTGAGAGGAAGGGAGGGAGTGGATAGGGCAGAAAACACAGCTATTGGGCATAAGGGAATGAATTCTTTGTACCTGGCTTTGCTCTCAGACAGAGAGAGGACCCAATAAGGGTCCTTGCAGCCTTCCTTTACTTCCCGTCAGCACCAGAAGCCACAACTTCTTCCTCATGCTGTTAATCCTAGCACTTGGGAAACTGAGGTAGGAGCATTGCCCCAAGTTCAATTCCAGCCTCTGCTACAGAGTAAGGTCCTGCCCCCGCCTCAAGAGCACCCAACAAAACAAAACAAAACAAAAACACCAAAAGCCCCCTTTAAGGACACATCATTTTCCCCCTGGTGTCTTGACTCACCTGGAATTTAGCCTTCTTGACCCTTGCCTTCCAGAAGCAATAAATGGACCCCAGTGTCTCCTTTCAGTCTACTGAGAACAGAATGTCCCAGGGCACTGGGACCATAGGACAAATCCCCTGGCCTGCCCCTTCTAGTTATCTCCAAGTAGTTATGAAATCCCTGCAGGAAGCGGGGAGGGGGCCCGGAGCCTGAGAAAGGAAATACCAGGGAACCAACCCAGCTACCTGCGAGAGTAGGCAGGGCTGCTGCTAGAGGAGCCCTTGGGAGGCAGGAGCTAACATGCCACCTGTCCTTAGGACGAGTGAGAGCCCCCCTTCTAGGCCGCCTGCTACTCTTTATTCATTAAAATGCTCAGATGCTGACTAACTTTATTTGCTCAATATTTATTTCGCCAGCCTTGAAGCAGGAACAAGAGGCAGCGTGATTGAAAGGTTGTCTGGTTTCATTGTGGCTCCTGTAAGTAATTCTCCAGCCTCGGTGGAAATGGTGTTTTATAACTTGCCACAGCAGATCTCCCTTAGTGAGCTGGAATAGATATTCCCTACACTGTCCTCTCTCAGACACCCGGGCCTCTCCCACCCCCACAGCGCGCTCTCCACACCGGAGCCCTGCTTAGGGGACCAGGAGCCAGACCTGGCTGTGTCAGCCAGCAGCCACCCCCTCTCTACCACAGGGATAGTGGAGAATACAGAGACCTGCTCCCACTGCAAAAACCAAGGAACTGAGGCAGACAGGTCAAGGTCACTTTTCTGGGCCTCCCCTAAGGGCTGGGTTTGCGGAGTTGGGCCCAGGCTGGGTGGGAGAAGCAAAGGCTAGGGTGCTTTCTGGAATGCATTTAAAACAGGAGGAGAGATGTCCTGCCTCCCTGAGACCTTGACCCTCTGAGCTGAGAAGCTGCCAGGCAGATAGGACACTATGCTGGAACCCACACAGTGGCAGGTCCGGATGTGTTCCTTCCGACCTATATCATTAGAGGCAGGGTCTCCTTAGAGGGCGCAGCTCTCTGCTCCCGGCTCTGATGGGACTCACTGGGGGCCCACAATGGTGTGTGCTCTTGCCCTTCCCTGGATGCTCTCCTCTGGTGGGGAACAGGAGAAGCTCTGTCCTGCCCCCACCACTGATCACAGCTCTGATCGGAGCAGGCGCGGCTCCCCCTCTTTACTATTATGACTAAATCAAGTCGGGTGATTTATTTTCCACTTATCTTTCCCGTTTCCGCTCACTGTCCGATCCGCACTGTTGAACACAGCCGAGTGAAAACACATCACCAGTTCTGATCAGCGGCTATGCAGCCGAAAAGCATCCCTACCCCCGGCTGTCTTGTGGGCAGAGGGGGTCTGTGGAAGGGGGGGATCCTCCCCACTGAATCTGGATTCAGAGAACCCCCAAGCTCTAGCTTAAGGGGTCAGTTGAGCACCAATCAGGGGGTCTTGGAAGGGAATGAGAGAGAGCTGTGGACAGGTACCCCACACCCTGGCCTGACTTCTGCCTCAGCTAGCCCAGGCCTCAGACCCTGTTCCAATAGAGTCTCTGCAGCCTTCCCAGGAGGACCTGGCCCACCATCCATTGGACCTTTCTTAGCCACTCCTTGGGCCCTACTGAGGTGGCAGGAAAGACAGATTAGTGTTTGACATTCTCCCTCCAGGCCGGGCAGCAAGCAAGTTTTCTCTGGCAACTGGTCCTCTCAGGATACCGCAGTGGGTTAATATGGCAAAAAACACTGCAAGGTGCTTGGTGTCCTTGAGGCTCAGTTTCCACAATCTACAAAAGGATTACTGATTTTTGTTATTGTAAAAATTAGATGAGGTTTTTGTTTGTTTATTTGTTTTGCATGTTTGTTTTGTGCGTGTGGTGTGTTTGTGGTATGTGTGTGTGTGTCTTTATGTGAGGAAGTTTCTTCTCTCAAAGGTGGCTATGCTGCCGAGGGTCAATATTCCATACATTTCCCCACCTTGTAAAACTTTTATGCGAATCTTTTATTTGTTCACACCCTGAAACCTTTAGTTTAAGGGAAGGTCCTGCTGCCTTTCAAGAACTTGACCTGGGTTAGCCGACTCCTTCCTCCTTCCCTTCATTTCCTTTACACCCATTATTGCATCAGATTGTGAGGCCAAATGCTAACCAGTGGGATGAAACACACTTCTCACCCTGCTTTAGAACAGAAGAAACCCAAGCGAATGAACCTCCTGCCCCTGTGTGCTTGCTAGCCTACTCTGGGTCATGGCACACCCTGTTTACAAAAAGAAATTGTTTTGCCAGGTTACTTTCATTTTCTTCAGGTATCTCTTTGTGTGACATCAAGAATATTCTTTCCCAACATTTAGGAAGTTATATTTGAACTGGGGGTGGGAATAAAAGGAACATCATCACCCTGCGCCATTTGTTATTGTTAGTTCAAAGGAAATCATTTATTTTCTCTATTTGTTAAACTTTAAATTTTGTTTATACAAATGTAAAGCCAGTTGGTCCCTCCAAAATCAAGGTAAAATGTCCTGGGACATTTTTTTCTGCACATTAGTAATGCCTTCCCTGCTACAGGGTCCAGAGCAAGGATAGCCAGCTCTGTGTCCCTAGGCATCAAAGGTCTTTCAGGGAATGAGAAGATCAAGACCTTAGGTCTTTTCCCACAGAGTCATCTGTCGAAAAAGCCAGTGTTCCTGAAAAAGAGATTAAAACTATATTGTAGCTTTGGTGTTATTTTTCCTAGACAGGGTCTCTCTTCATAGCCCAGGCTGACACCTAGTTCTCCATTTCCCCGCCTCTGCCTCCCAAGGTCTGAGGTTATAAATGTGCATCATTGAAGGTCTGATGGCAAGAGAAGAGCCCAAGAGCCCCAGAGTGAGAGAGGCAGGGGACCTGCTTGAACATCAGCGTCAACGTGGGCTTTGTGGGGATGATGGCCCTAAGGCCTTGAAGTCCAGGTACGGAGCCTGCAAGAGAGCTGGCCCAGCAAAAGCAGCCCTGTTGGCCAGCAGCCAGACTCAACACAGGACAAAGCAGTCGCTATCAGGTGCGCTGCATTCAGCCACCGGGACTCCTAGTCCCCTAACACCGTGGGTGTATACTCTAGTGACCACCAGAGCCACATCGTTCCGTGCGAATCCATTCATCCGTTCATCAACTCAGTTCTAGAAAGCCCCTATTAAGCTGATACAGTTCTTATCTCAGCACTGTAGATGAAGGATAGAGACACAGACACTTGGGGTAGTTTACCCGAGGTCACACAGTTAGTAAATAGAGCTAGGATCCAAGCCCCAACTTCACTGTTATAATGAAACGATGACATTGTAATATAGCAATGTCAGTTTCTATGCCCCACCCCCATTCTAATCAGCAAGGCCATGTTTACCCTCTGCAATGTAATGGGATTATAGATAAGCCTCAGGAGAATAGTAGGTACTGTTGAAGGGTTGGCAGTGACCCCACAGCCTTTCTTTCTTTCCCTTCTAAGCCACCCATACCATTCACCAGCCTCAAGCAAAACTACTCCCGAAAGGAAGGGTTCCATCACTCATAAGTCACATAAATGGGGTACAGTGGCCAGGCAGGGAGCATGCTTGCTGCTGGATCTACCTTCTAACTTCAGATGAATTCTTAAGTCAGAATGACATTCTAATTGTGACTCCCAAGTGAGGAAGGGCAGCCTGGCATGGTGAGCCCTGATGCTCACATCTGAACACTCAGCCCGAGTCAGGGGTAGAAGCCTGGTCATGGCTCCCCACTCTTATCCTCGGGAGCTTGCTGTTTCTTTTCTTGTTTGCATTTTATCTATGAGATGCTGGTTTAGGACAGGAATCTCCGAACGACACAAAGTACCCATAAGACAGGAGGAGCCACAGTATGCTTGGACCAAGCAGTCAGAATCACAGGGGTCTCAACCTTTGGAAGGCAGCCCCGACACCAGGAAGGACTGGGGATGTAAGCTTCTTCTCTCACAGAGCCATCTCTCCAGCCCCTGGCCCTTGAACATGTGATTGTGGATCTTAAGACCCTCTGAGGCCAGCATAACTGAACAAGAGCTGAGCTAGCCTCCCGGTGCCCAGCCTCAACACCCACAGGCTCTGCCCTGCTCATTGCTGCTCCCTGTCACTGCCGTTGACTTCTGGCTTGTGCTTCATCTTCATCACGTCCCTGGAACCCGAGCAGATGCAGACAGCAGCCACAGCTGGCTGGTTACCTGCTGATGCTTGTCAGGCTTCTCGGTGGTGGGCTGCAGCCAGCTGAGTCCAGGTGGGGAGCGCCAGTGGTCTGAGGTTTTGGTGACAGGAAGAAAGCAGCAGGGAGTCAGAACTAGAAGAGATGTGGGTCAGTCTGGAGCAGCTGTGTGACCTTGGCCAAGGCCTTCTGTGTCCAGGCTTCCATCTGTGTTTGCACACAGCAGGGACTTTGCTCTGCCCTACCTGTTCAAAAGCAGAGGTGGACTTCGCTCCTGACAAGATTTGGGTCTCCATGCACTTGTCTTGATTTGGTGACCTTTTTTTGACAAGGAGGGGTCTTTTCACAATCTTTAGACCCTCCTGTCCTTCACCATCTACAAGTGGCCTTGTCCCAGTGGTCACTCTTATAGCTACTCAGCAGGGACAAAAATGTCCGCCCTTAAACTATTTGTCTCAGTGTCCTGAAAGAATCCAGGGAGGACAATGAATCCAGGAGCAAGCTATGCCTGCAACCCAACCTGCCCCAGCTAAGCAAGGCAAAAAGAACGGACCACTGCAAGCTGTGGTATACAAGACAAAGCCAGGCTGGAAGGGCCATCTCATCCTGAAACGGCGTTATCAGTGACTACCTCACACTTCACTACAACTCCTGAGTGGAGATCCAGGCTTTGGCAGGAAACCCACTCTACTTCTACATACAAAGAATGAACAATCTAAAAGTGAAAATAAGAAACAACTCAGCTGTAATGCAGGAGGGTATGTTAAAGAGGCCGAGGATGGAGTGTCCCTGAGGCCAGCCTGGGGCAGCAAGATGGCTCAGCAGGTAAAAATGTTTGCCACCTAAGCTGGGCAACTTAAGTTCTATCCTTGGGTCCTAGTTGGTGGAAGGAGAGAACCGGTTCTCCAAAGTTGTCCTCTGATCTCCACATGCATACAGAGGCATGTATGGTGCCCCCCTTCACATGTATACATAGGATAAATAAATGTAAAAATATTTCAAATAAAAAGAAACAACTCCAAATTCAACAGAACCTTGCAGAATAAAAGACTTAGAAATAGTTTTACCTTGAAAAGTACAAAACATCATTGGGGCAAAGAAAAGAGATTTAAATAGAAAGTTACCCTGTGTTCACAGACTGAGAGACTTCGTGCTGCCAAGCCGGAGATATGCCAATGGGCACTGGGGCCTTGCAAAAGCTACATTCATGCCGCATCACACCCCTGTGACTAGGTGCAGCTTTCCATGTAAGGCAGGGGAAACCAGGTCCAGGAAGGGCAGACAGAATGCTCAAGATCCCTGAGATGGGGACAGTTGGGGCTCTTCTTACCATACTGTAGTTTGTAAGCTCTGCCTTGTAAAGTCATGGAGTTTCCCAGGCAGTCCCAAAGTCTCTGCCATAGAAAAGGCAACAGAAATAACAATAAAACCCCGTGGGCAAGGCTCAGGGCTGGCCACTGCCTCCGCTTGAGCAGCGCCTTTTGAGTTGTATGTTTGAGGGGGTCTATGTAGAGACCATCAAAACAAGAAACTTTCTGCCTTAAAACACACGCCTTTAATCCCAGACCCTGAGAGGCAGAGACAGGAGGATCTCTGTGACCTCCAGGCCAGTGTGGTCTACCCAGCAAGTTCTAAACCAGTCAAGGTTACACAGCGAGACTGTCTCAAAAAGGAAGAAACTCATCCCCACAGCCTTTTCTCTTTCCAGAAAGCTTGTTGAACATATGGACACAAGTCACTGAATAAAAATTAGTTTTGTATTGTCTGAATGTTGTCAGACAAATGGGATAAGGACCCTAGGCTTTGAGGAGCTGGCATCTCATCAGGGTGGGCAAATAGTTCCATAGCAACAGCAGAGAGAGAAGATGAGGCTGCAACAAACTGTATGAGAGGCAGGGTGGGGTTGTTTTTGCTGCTGGATGGACAGAGGGGGCTCTTGGGGACAGCATGTGAGCCATATCTGAAGCACAATGAGTCCAACAGTGACCATTCCCATGAGCACCAGCTACAGTCTGTGCAATAGTATGGACCAGACGGAACCAAGGGCAGTGAGGGGAGGCTTTGCAGACCCATTTGAGGAATGGCTTTAGGAGGACAGGCTGCCAAGGGTGTCCTGACAGCAGAATAATAAAAAAAACCCACATACCAGGACCACATAGGCTTCATCTCAGGAACGCAAGGTTAGCTTAACACCAGAAAACCAATTAATTAATCAAGAGAATACATCAAGACAATACAAGCCATGTGATCACATCAATAGAAAGACACACACAAGCATTTGACAAAATCACACATTTTCTGGTAAAAACACTCAATAGACCAGGAGTAGAAAGAGATTTTGTCAACCTGATAGAAGGAATCTGTGAAGAAGTCTTAATTAACATCTTATTGGCCAGTGATTGAGTGAATACATTTCCTAAAGACTAGGAGTAAACAAGAGTGCCCTTATCACCTCTCATATTAGTGTTGTGCAGAGATTCAGAGCAGGGGAATTAGGTAACATAATGAAATAAAAGATGCCTTGATTAGAAAAGAGGATGGGAAACTCATCCTCTGCAGGTGGCAGGGTCCTAGATCTAGAAAATCCCAAGGTTTCAATTCTCTGAAAATTACATTAAATGTGTTTGGCTAGATTTCAGGGTGCAACGTGAGTGTGCAAAGCTCCGCTTTATCTCCACACTAGCGATGAACAACCCAAAAGTGGGATACGAACTAACCCTGCTTGTAGTAACGTCAGAAAGAATGAAATACTTAGGACTGATTTTTAACTTTAAAAGCACAGGGTGTCATGGAAAGTCACTAGAGAAGCTGTCAACAAATGGAGGGGCAGCCCATACTCAATAGAATGAGCTAAAAATAAGACAACAATGCTCCCCAAATGACCTACAGATTCAGCAGCAGACACCTTTGCCAGAATTCCCACTAGCTTCTTTGTGGAAATTGACAAGCTGCTCCTAAAAGCTATTAAGACTTCCACTGGAGGTAGTGCGCAGATGGCTCAGCACTAGAGAACATCAGTTGCTCTTCCAGAGGACCCAGGTTGGATTCCCAGTACCCGGGGCTCACAACTGTCTGTAACCTCAGTTTCTGGGGACCCAGGTTGGATTCCCAGTACCCGGGGCTCACAACTGTCTGTAACCTCAGTTTCTGGGGATCCAATGATCTTTTTTGGCCTGTTGGGATACCAGAAACACACATGGCACGTAGACATACATGCAGACAAAACACCGACACAGAGAGTAAAATCAAGTTTTTAAAAGCACTGTGTATAGTTCAAAAAGAAGAATTACCCCGTATACAGAGTAACCCAAACTATCCTGGAAAATAACAAAATCTATCAAACAGCAACAAAACAAAATCAAAAGCCGGAGAAAAGCTGGACGAGCCACATTTCCTGATTTTAAAACTGAGTTCACTGCTACGGCAATCATGATAGTGTGGTTCTGACATAATCATCAATAATTAGAGCAATAGGACAATAGGGCAGCAGCCAGGTGTGGGGATGCACACCTTTTATCCTAGCATCTAGGAGGCGGAGACAAACAGATCTCTATGAGTTTGAGACCAGCCTGGTCTACAGAGTGAGTTCCAGAGCAGCCAGAGCTACAGTGTGAGGCCCTGTCCCACAACAACAGCAATAACAAAATAGAGTAATAGGGCAGGAAGTGAGAGTCCAGGAATAAACTCTCACAGTTTTGTCCAGGATGTCAAGACCATCCAAATGAAAAAGAACAGTGTCTTCAGCAACTGATTCTGCGGCTGGATATTCACAGGTGAAAGGTTGGAGGTGGAGCCTCCCCTCACGCTACCTAAAAACTGACTCAGAATGGAGCAAAGATCTAAAAATATAGAGCGTAGAGCCCAGAGAGGTAAACCTGCAAGACCTCAGGTTAGGCTGGGACTCCCTAGGTAAGTACCAACAACAGACAGAAAAACAGACAGCCTGGATTTCATCAAAATGAAGGTGTCTTGTGCTTCAAAAGACACCATCAAGAAAGTAAAAAGACCTGTCACAGAACAAGATAAAATATTTACAAAGTGTAGGCCTGGTAAGAGACTTGTCTTTAAAACACCTATGAAGAGTTCTCACAATTCATTAAAAAAAGGCAATTCAGTTTAAAAAAATGGGTAAAGGCGCTGCATAGACACTTCCTTAAGTACACAAAAAGATGCCCAACAGCATTGGTCGTCAGGAAGACAAAAGAGGAAACCAGTGGGCACCACTTCCTGCCTACCACAGTGGGTGTTGTAGAAATAGAATAATTATGGTCCATCATCCTAGTCTCCTGGAACCTGTGTTACCCTTCTTAGCAAGAAGAAGCTGGTGCGAGCGAATGGATTTGGGTCTGGAGATGAGAATGTTATTCTAGATAGTCAGGTTGGGTTCAGTGTAACAACAGTCCTTCTAAGTGAAAGAGGAAGGTAGGAGAGTCAGGGAAAGAATTTCAAATCAGAGTGTATAGAGGGTATTGGGAACATCAACACAATCCATTTTAGACCACCACCATGAAAATAACCTGCAAGCAAATTGACAGTCTCTGCCCTCTCAACCTTTGAAACACTAATAGGAAAATGAAACAAGACAATGAAAGTGGGGGTCGGAGAGATGCAATTGCTGGTTCTGAAGTGGGAGGGGCCTTGGGACAAGGAATGTGGGTTGCTAGAAGAAACCGGAAGAGACAAAACAGTCGAGTCCCCTCTTAAGCCTCCAGAAAGAATAGTCCTGCTGACAATTCAGTCTCACACGAGCCTTGAGACTCCTAACTTCAGAACCATGAGACAGTGAACCTGGTTGTTCAAGCCTAGGTCACACCACCTCTTCTCCCTGTAAACTTCCTTGTCCCAGCTCTTAGATGGTGAAGGCCCCACTCAAATGGCTTCCCCAAGTGGTACTGGCCCTTCCCTATGCTTCTTCAGGCTCCCACAGCTTATTGGAGGCCATTGCCTGCCATTGATAACAAATGTCTCTTTCATAGTCTTTAATTTCTTCAAGGGGAGGAGTCACCCAGTATTTGTCATTGTAGCCTCAGTACCCAGGAGTTTCTGGCACCCAGTAAGTGTTTGGGAATGGCCAACACACAGTGGTTTCTAGCGCCTAGTAGGTGCTTGGGAAGGGTGGATCAAACAGGCCAACAGGCTCACCCTGGGTCTCATCCCGAGCAGAATCAGCTAGACACAGCAGTAAGGAAACCACCATACTGTAGATGGGTGTCAGGGATGGTACGAACATGCTCTCTCTCACACAGCCCATGCAAGGCTCGCTGGGCAGCAGAGCCAGGAGGAAACCGCACCCCACCTCTGCTCCTCTCTAAGCTCAAAAGCCTATCCTCTAGGTTCCTCCAGCACAGGATCAAAGATGGTGTCCCTCCCAAGACCTTTGTAAATAAACAGCAGACTGCAATCAACAAGAACTTGCAAGCTAAGGAGCTCTGCAGACGAGAATGGTTTAACATTTACTGAGCATCTATCTACTGTGATAAGTTCACAGTACCCTCCTGTACATCTTACATGCTGTATTCCTCACAATAAGCAAGTGCCCTTCTTACTCACCGTCCCTGAAATAAGAAGCAGGCAGTAAAGACCAAGCAACATGTCAAGCTGGCATCGATAGGGACTTGGCGGGAGGCACCAGTCTAGGGCAAGTTCTGAGAATCCTGTTCTCCTATTTCTGGCTCTGCTACTGGATTTTCTTGGGTCTGAAGGAAAGGTGACTTTTTAAGGGAGGGCTAGATGTCTCTATTATATAATGCAGAAGATCCTATCCAACTCTCACTCTGGTTATAGAGGGCAGAGCTCTAGGCAGGGCTAGAGGCCATCAGGTGGGTGGTGATCCTGCTCAGCACTTCTTAGACCATGCTCTGAAGGTCTGCTCTGGGCTCATGTTACACCCAGCACCCAGACAAGATGGACCACAAAGTGGCAGCGGATGCGGGGGAGGGGAAGGGGGAGTGGAGAGGGCTGAGGTCACCTCATTTCTTCTGGACTACATACATGGTGGCTACCTAGGTTTCTGAGAGACACAAGTGAAACCCAGAAACTGCCAGAATTAGTTATTAACATCACCACCATTATTAGTCTGTGTAAACTCTCCATGACAAACTTAGGAAGGAAGGACCTGCTTTCTTTTTCTAGATCCTACGAACATTGGTATGACAATAATAAAAAGTATATATATATATATATGTACGTATATATATATATATATGTACGTATGTATATATATATATGTACGTATGTATGTGTATATATATATATATATATATATATGCTTTAAAACATGAACTCAGCACTGCCCTGTATTTTCTTTTAATTGTTCCCAGTGCCTCCAAGAGCTACACCGAAATTAAATGGGGCAATTATTTAGTCGGCAATTAAAGACTGCAATGATTTATTTTTAAATAGGAATAGCATCATCATAGGGGTAACGTGGTATGAGAGGACAGAGGAGGCCGGTGGCCCTCTGCAGAGGCAGGAGGAGAATTAGGAGGATGTGTGGCCCTCTGCAGACGCAGGAGGAGAATTAGGAGGGTGGGTGGGATGGCAGGCCAGCACAGGAGTAGTGATAGGGATGGGGTTGGAGGGTGATGAGCTTGCAAAAGGCGTCTTAGCCTGGCCTCCCTGAGCTTCTTTCTCACTTCACAGGTCTGCCATTCCTGGCAGTCACCAGTTTCTGGGGGGACCCCTCCCACCTTGCCTAGTCAACTCCTGCATTTCCTCTAAGCTCCTTGTCTTTGCTTTCTATTGCCGTGATAAAGAACCATGACTAAAAGCTACTTGAGGAGGAAAGGGTTTGCTTCGCTTACTCTTCCACATCACGGTCCATCATGAAGGGACATCGGGGGAAGGAACTCAAGGAGGGAACCTAATCCCTTTAATCCTTTTGTTTCAAAACAGGGTCTCACTGTGTGGCGGTTTTGTTTTCTTGAGACCGGGTTTCTCTGTAGCCCTCGCTGCCCTGGAATTCACTCTGTAGACTAGGCTGGCCTCGAACTCATAGAGATCCACCAGTCTCTGCTTCCCAAGCACTGGGATTAAGGGTGCACCTGGATCAGTTCTGGGACTTTTACTAGAAGTGAGGCTGCACTCTCACCAATGGCCTCTTACAGAGCTAAACCTCGCTCAGCCGTCTATCCCCACACCTTCAAAGCCAGCACCACCTGGGAGACTCTTATACATTACCAAATTCAGCCATCATCAACACAAGGCACAGCTTCAGCCTTTCTGAAACATGGACTCTATGTACTGACCCCCGAGAAACACTTCCCAGAAGATTTGACCTTGATGACGTTGCTCCTTTCTGAATACAGCTGATTGTCAGCTCCTGCTCTTCAATACCAATTGTCTCAGCAGAGCAAAGATCTCACGTTGGCTGTTCTTAATCACCATATGACTCTGACAGCCCTGCTAGGGTCCTCGCTTCCCTCCGTTGTCTTCCTTGCTCTCTACATCCTTATTTTCCAAGTTCCTACAGAATAGCCCACTGGTCTCTGAGCACTCAATGGCTTTTCCAGCCCAAAGTTCAAATTGTACCGCAAGCCTCCCCAAAACACACAGTCATGTCTGTCATAGCAATACCCCCATGACCTGGTACCAATATCTGCCTTAGGTGGGGTTCCTGTTGGGATGAAACACCATGACCAGAAGCAACTTAGGGAGGAAAGAGTTTACTTTGGCTTACAACTCTAAGGTTGTACTCCATCGTTGAGGAAAACCAGGACAGGAACTCAAGGCAAGGACCTGGAGGCAGACACTGAAGTAGAGGTCATGAGGAACTCTGCTAGTAAGGCTCAGTCTGCTTTCTTATAGCACGCAGGACCACCAGCCCAGGGTGGTACCATCCACAGTGAGCTGAGCCCTTATTAGTCACCCATCAAGAGAATGCCCAGAAACCAATCTGAGGTAGGCATTTTCTCAGAGGGTCCCTCTTCCAGAAGGACTCTGGTTTGTATCAAGTTGACTCTGCTTGATGGCCATTTTCTCAGAAGTCTTTTCGGGCCCTCAGCTATGACACTCATCTTGCTACTCTGGACTCCTCTTTCCTAGCAGTTATGTCTGCCTGATGTCACTGCTGTTGTCTTCTGAAGGCTCCACAGGGGCAGGGACAAGCCTGTGCTGTTTCTGCCACGTCTCCCCAGGACCTGCCATATCACTGGCGCTCCTTCAGAAATTTTGAAGGATGTGGTTCATGGATGGAGCGGAACGTGGTAGGGGTGAGGGTGTAACGAGACTGGGGCTGGGCTTTGGAGGATGTGGGGTTGGATGTGTATGCTCAGGAAAGGAGAGTCTGGGAATCCCAGAGCTGGACAGTTACTGCTGCTTCCCTGGGTGCTGGGCTGTCGGGGCTGTGGATGACTGAAGTCACCTCTCCTGCAAGGACGCCTAGGGCTTATGTTATCCAATGGGGACATAAGTTGGATAAAAAAGAAGTCTTCAGTGGCCTCTCTCATGACACGCATTGACTTTCTTCCGAGGAAATAGACAGTATTGTTTCACCTTGCAGCCCGGATGGAAGAGGAAGGTACACCAGATCTCCCTTCCCAGGAGCTTCCAGCTACCACCCCCACTACAGGTCAGAGGAATCTCCCTTCATCTGAGAGAGGAAGGGAACAGATAGAAAGATCTTGAAGTCCACAAGGCACCGTGGTATGTCTGAGGCCACACAACACCAGGGATAGAACCATGGTGTGGGTGCACAAAGGCCTTCTGTACTTTAAACCTCACAGGGTGACTGAGCTTGTAGACAGAAAACCTAAAACTCAGAAACCAAGTAGCCTTGGCTCAAGATCACCCAGATCCAAGACACCTGCCCCTGCAAAGAGCAGAGGATATGGGGGCGGGGTGTCCCCAAGAGGAGCACAATCACCCCTTTTAAATGGTACATGAAAAAGAAACCAAAAAAAAGGGCTAGCCCTCCATAGAAAGAGAGGGGAAAAACAAAATAGCTTTCTCTTTGCCCAGACTGTGTGAGCAGGCGAAGGCCTCACATCTGTCTGCTCACACCACATGAAAGAGGTTTTGACAAACAAGAAGGGGCCAAAATAAAGCTCAGACTGTACTGAGCCCGAAGCTGTGCCCAGCGGGTCCTGTCACTGTTGCGATCAGGAGACAGCAGCCAGGCTGTTCCTGCAGCCAGGCTCCCTCCAAGCCCCAAGGTTCTCAGGAAAGCACACCGATAAACGCAGGCTGAGGGCAGTTCTAGGAGGCCCAAAAGTGCAGCACCTACCGTGAACAAAGAGTGCCATCCACTCCAGCTCCCAGAGATCAGACCTGCAGCGTCTTAGTGGTCTTAACTGTTTCCTCCTGCTGCATAACAAATAAGCCAAGGGCTGGGCAGCAGAGGGCAGCCCTCAGGTGTAACGTCTCAAACACACAATTCCTGAGCACCAGGAGTCCCTGGGGGCCTTAGGGTCTTTCCCATTGCTCAGCTGCTTGCTATGCCTCACAATAGCGAGGTTCAGGGCTGGAGCCAGTGTCCTACTTCCTCACAGGGCTGAATTACGCCTCAGTTTCTTCAGACCTTTGACTGGAAACTTTCATTCCTCCTCGGTAGAAACACTCTCACCCTAATGGCCCAATTTTCCCCAGAGTCAGCAACCTCAGGGCAAGAGCTCCTGACAGAAGTCACAGTCAAATAGGAAAGTGACACGACTACTCTTGTTACACGATCATGTGACCGAGTGCAGCATGGGGTGTGGGTATAAGAAAGGGAGGATCTCAGAGGCAGCTACTATGGAGGTGCCTGGGATTGGGGACAGAACAGGATTGTGTGTTTGGTGCTCAGAGGGCAGGACTGGTGGCTCCCTCTGGTCATTGACACCTAAATCCTCCTCCTCCAACATGAACATGGCTCCAAAGAGTTAGGAATACTAATATTAATATTATAATAACATTATATTAATAGTATAATAATGCTATAATGCTATATTAGCATTATTATAATATTAATATTTTGTCAATATTATATTACTATTATAACAATAATTCAGAGGTAGTACCTTGCTCCCTCCCTTTACCGGAGAAAAGTCTTCTCTACAGCAATGCAGAGGCACCTGTAACATGTTGAGCAGGATGGCCATGATCTATGGAACCTCTCAAATCTGGAATCATAGCCCTCTTCCTGCTAGCTGTCATGAATATGGACTCCAGGCTTCACCTTGTGAAGGTGATAAGCTCCACCTTGCAGAGGAGTCAAGAAGGTGAATGGCTTTGGCTGCATTTCACCAAACACAGGGCACGCAGTAGAAACTCAACGCTGAGTTGAGGGCTGCCACTCGAGAGACCGATCATCTCTCCACTGTGCACTGTCTCAGGAGGCGGTGCTGGCAGGGGGCAAGGGCATGGCCCTGTGAGCCTAGGGCCTTGAACTCCATTCTGGGCCTTGAACTCCATTCTTGGCTTGGAAGAATTGCTTCCAATGTACCTGGGATCCACTGTGCTGACCCCAAGGCAACTGCTGGGTTGCAGGATGCCACTCATTCTGACCTAGGCTGAAGATTTGAGACACATCATTGTTTTCTTAATTGTGAACACCACCTTAAAGATATATAGCCATGGTTCCAGTGTGTTCCAAATTTGGGTGCTTGGACATGTAGACTTACAGTTATGAAAGATCATTTTCAGCTATTAGTTAATAGCTGAAATATTATGAATGAAATAATATATGAAATAATGTGATGAAGAAGAAAAAACTAGATGCAAAGGCCTGCCTTTCAGGGATTGAGGTTGGAGTGGGGAGACCAAGGGCAGGCTCTACCACTTCCAGCTTTATTGCATCTCCCAGTCAGGAGCTACTGAACCAGACAGTCCCAGGTGCCATCTGCTCTCAGGGACACACTTTGGATCTTGGTGGTCAACCACATGCAGAAGTAGATAAAATTCTAATATTCTGTGAGGGTAAGGCTGTGAGCCAGAGCCTAGGAACAAGTGTGCTGTATACATGTCTACACTGCTTAGTGGGAAAGCACTGGGCCACTGTGGTAACTATCTAAAGCAGTATTTGCCTTATCATGTTTCTCAACCACATATTATAATCCAGCAGCTCTAATGGATCCACCAGAGTCGGGGAGGCCCTGGCAAGGCTCCCTGGGGAGCATACCTGAGGGCGGCTTTAAGAAGAATGACTTCAGTTTTCCTCCAAAGAAATACAGGAAATAGGAACCAGAGGAGAAAAGCCAGAGGCATGAGAAGCCATGGCAGGCTCTGGAGGTGGGAAAGCCCAGAGGGGTCATAACGGTGAGTGTGGCTGTTTCCCACATTCGCGGTGAGGAGCGATGAAGGGTTTGCAGCCAGGCAGCGGTATGATCAGATCTGTACTTCAGATGGAGGTGAGGAGAAACCGGAGACATTCAGATCAGTTCGAAAGCGATTGCACGTTGCACATGGGCAAAAGATGACAGCTGCCTGAGACTGGCAGGATGTATGTTACTTAGTGGAGGCTTGCTGTTGAGGGACTGTGTGGGCGTGTGCACCTCTATACAGATGCGTGCTGTGCACCATTCTAGAATGGGCCATCTCAGGTGGCATCTATTCATTCCTGCTCCACCCACACATCCTGAGATCCTCACCGCCTGCCAGCACCCCAGTGAGTCCTGTCCTACCATCTTGGAGCTTTCCTTGCCAGAATTCGTCCAGTTTTCTATGCAAAAAAGAAGCCTGTTTTGCATTCTAGGTCATCCTCTCTCTGGAAAGAATTTTGAGAGTCTTGAAGTAATTGGCTCGGGGCTTCCTGAGTCTTCCTTTCCATGCTGACATCAGCTAGATCCCGCTGGCTGACGTCAATGTCACCTGTGCTTCATCCTCACCTGCCATCCCGTCTGTTTCACAGGTTTCAGTGCACACTCCTCTCCCTGTGGACTGCTCATATCTCCATATAAAACATACCGCCATGTTTATTCATAACAACATGGACACCTAGGGGGCTGCGGAGATGGCTCAAGGGAAAAAGCGCTTGTTGTGCAGGAATGAGGACCTGAGTTCAGATCCCTAGCACCCACGTTAAAGTCAGGTACAGGAGCTGGAGAGATGGCTCATCAGTTTAGAGCACTTGCTGCTCTTCCAGAGGTCCTAGGTTCAATTCCCAGCACCCACATGGAAGCTCACAACTGTCTGTAACTCCAGTTCCAGGGAATCTGGCACCCTTGTCTGGCCTCTGTGGGCACCAGGTATGGCTGTGGTACACAGATGCACGCAGGCAAAACACCCACACACATAAAAATCTAAATCAAGACTGAGATTTTAAGTCAGGAACACATCTGTAATCCAGAGTGCTGAATGGGGGAGACACAGAGACAGGAGGATCTCAGGGGCTCACCGACTAACTGGTCTAGCTGAAATGGTTAGCCCCAAGTTCAGTGAGAGACGGGTCTCAAAATAAAAACTGGAGAACAATAGGGAAAGAAGCCTGATTGACCTCTGATTTTTAAATACATATGCATAGTGAATATGCATAGAACATGTGTGTGTGCTTGTGTGCACACACACTCACTCACTCACACACACACACACACACACACACACACACACACACACACAGCAAAAGCAAAATAGTCATGGTCTCCTATTCACTTTATCAGATCTACAGACAAACTTGGCTTGCCCTCCCTGGGCCTCTCTTCCCTGCCATGAAAGGACTACCATACCACTCGGGCCTCTTTGGGACTACTTTCATGACATGCTAGCAGCCCCCACTCTCGTGGGGGCTGAAGTCACAGTACAAGTTGGCCGTACTGTGTCCACACCTTTTTGTGAAGTGCTAGCTTTGAGGAGCTGCAGCACACAGACCTAAGTCTCTCTGTAACATCCCCTTTCCCAGCATCTTGGTAGTTGTAAGGACAGAAGATCCAAAGCTGCATTGTCATTTCCTAGAAGACAACAGGTAGACCTGCCGGTGAGAGGACAGAGAGCAACACTGATTGGCCAGAGGAGATTCCACCCTACAAACAACACTAGACCACTAGTAAACATGAACAGCACTTGGACATAGTCCTCCACTCTGACCCTCCAAATGTTGCCCCAGGGTGCTAAAACTAGGAGGTTTTGTTCCCAATCAATGGAGAAAGAGAACCAAGTCTCAGGGGGAGAGGTGCCATTCCTAAACAGATGTTTCTAGCAAGAAGCTGAGATAGGGCCCCAGCCTGGTCTCTGGACTCCATTTCACAGGTTATCATAAAAACACACCCAGGACAGAGGTTCTCAAAGGCACTCTTGGACCAGTAGCATCTCTGAGATGTTGTGAGAAATACAAATTCTTGGGTCTCATCCCAGACCCAAGGGGTCAGAGACCCTGAGCCTGGAGTTCAGCAATCTGTATTTTAACAAACCTTCAGCTTTTTCTGATAAGCATGCAAGTTTGAGAACACTGGCCTTGGATGTCAGAGAGAAAGAATGAGGTAAGACAGATAAAAGGTCTTCAATCCCCCAAGCTTGGATATTGATAGGTATGTCTATCCAGTGCTTCCACCTGACATCAACCTCGCTGCATTATGACACCCGGTGTGTCCTACGCTGGGCTGTGATTTGAGTTGTGTACTCTGTACTAATGATTCCCTCGGGGACAAGATACACATTCATTTACAGTGGATGAGAAAGCCCCAGGCACACATGGAGGAGCTGGTCACCATCTCTGACGTTGTCTCACATGGCAGCTAAAGTGGAGACTGGCCAGGGACATGATGTGGATATAGGAGCCAGCACTGCCATGTCTACTGTTGTAGACATGTCAACTACTCGCTGATTCTAACTCTAGGGTCCTCTGTCCCCACTCCATAGGCCCAACACTGCTCCTGCCAGATTGCTTAAATAGTTGAGTGTACAACCATCCCGCTTTTTAGGGCTCTGAAGTGTCTATGGTCACAAGAGCCAGGGTAAAGTTTCTGGAAGAAGGTTCTTGACATCCAGAGCTAAGATGCCTCTAGAAATGGGGCCCCAGGTCACAAGGAAGAGTCAGAAGAGGCTAGATAGCTGCACATCACAAGGGACACACACATCGACTGTCTTGACAGGCCATATATGCATTCAGGGTCTTGCTAAATTAGATCACCTAGTACTGCCACCACCACATTAGTTTGTATAAATAGGCTATGATGCTTGCACACACAGAAATCTGTCCCAAAATGACGGGTACATGGATGGTTTCACCTAAGAGTGGGAATTGTTCCATGCAAAGGCCAACACTGGTCTCATTTTCCTGACCAGGAAAGAGGCTTAGAAGCTATAGAACTTACCCTACTGCCAGAAATGTGAACTTGGACCCTTGTGATGATAAAGTTCACACCCCTCCTCTTCGGTGCTAGACCTAACACTAAGGTGGCTGCTGTGGTTTGAATGTGAGATGTCCCACACAGGCTCATGTGTTTGAGGGCTTTGTCCCCAGCTGGTGGTGCTAATTTGGAAGGGTGTGGAACATTTAGGAAGTGGGTCACCGGAAATGGGTTTTGGCCCTAGCCTGACTCCACTTCTTTTCTCTTCTCTGTTCCTTGACTACAGGTACAACGCAAGCAGCTGCCTCATTCTCTGTGATGGATTGTTCCCTCAAACCATAAACCACAGAAAACCCCTTTCTCCACTAAGTTGTCTCCTGTTGGGGATATAGTCACAACAATAAGAAAAGTCAGTGATACACCCACTGCCCAGGTTTGCAACGTATTAGGGTTGAGGAGGAAGTTGTGGGGACTAGGGTTTTCAGAGCTAAAACTAGAGAAGCCCCGCACAGCCTGAATGTACTGGCTACACTGTCTGAAGCCATGAACCTTGTCTTAAGGGTTTATACAATGCTATTATCAGTTCCTTCCTCTTCTCCAAGCAAAGTGCCAGTCTCTGGGCATCATTATTGCTGTTGGAATTCCCCAGAAGACACCATCTTCCTGGATACCTCACAGAAAGCTCACCTCTGCCTGGCAACTTGCCTCCCTGTCTCCAGCGCCTAACAAATACTGCAAAGGTACCAACTGATCCCAGGAAACACAAGCACCGGCCGTGGCTACCTGACTCACGCATTCAAGGAACCAGAACTGCCAATCACTACAGCCGTGAAGTTGCTGCCAATGTACTACATTGATGCGGATGACTGCATTGATGCTGATGAGGAGTCACAGCTGGGCTCAGCTGGGAGGAGCTGCCCAGCTGCATTCAACTGGGCCAGACCAGGGCCAATCACACACCTGCAACAAGTGCCTGGGCAGGAGTGAACACCATCCCTCCCTCCAGGCTTCCCATCTTCAGTCATCTCCAAGTGGAGATGGGAAGCCGGCCAGAGGGAGGGGCCTGATCCTTGCTAGAGAACATAGAGGAAATGGACATTTCCTAGCACTTACCATAGCTGGGGACAGTTCTGTGCTCCCTTACTAACAAGCATCCCCAACCACCGAGGAGGCCCCTGCTTTGGGCAGGGATAACTAGCCAACCCCTCAAATGGTGTGGAGATGCCGTTGGCAAGACTGTTTCCACAGGCTTTTGATCTAGGTGACTCAGGTGCCTGATCCCTGGCCAGCATGGGTCAGGAGTGTACCCACAGGCATTCCCAGGTTCTTTCATCCTGGAACTGACCCAGGGGACACACAGATACTGGGGAAAATAGAAAGTTTATGGAGAAGGAAACCCTCTGAATGTGGATACGGGCAAGAGAGCTGGACTCTTAGAAACTCTGAAGCACTCAGTCATGGGCGTGCTGAGCCTTCGTGGTCAGCACTCAGTCATGGCCGTGCTGAGCCTTCGTGGGTCATTTACATAGCACCCTGTCTTCTCTAGATTTTATATCACAGATTTTTCTCACACATGTTCAGTCCTGTACATGTAGCCCTTGTGCCTGGTTTCTTTTATATGTTGATTTTGGTGCCTTTCTTTCCTCCTTCTCTCCTGCCACACTGCCACCACATCTTCCATGGCCTCTCTCTTCTACTACAGGCCTGTGTTGACACCCAATACAACTACTTGGAGGGCCACAGGTTAAGGGCAATGCCTGGCAATGAGTCAGACCCTGGCTAATTCCACCGACGAGACCCTACACTGGAGTTTGGGTTTGCTGTTACTGAGAAACAAGTATGAAAGTGCTTAGCACGTGGGGTTTGTACGATGGTATAAATGGGAACACAGTGTTATTCCCATAGACAGACGAGGAGACTGAGGGCTCAAGACATGTGAGGACTTTTCCTGAAAACAGAATGTGATGTCACAGAACTCTCATCACAGCTACTGAAGAGGCAGAGGCTAGAGGACAGCAACTGCATGGCTGGTCTGAGTTACTTGGTGAGACGTGGTGGCAAAATTTAAAAAAGCAAACAGGGACTAAGATGTAGCTCAGTGATAAAGCACTTCTCTAATAATAATGTTTATTTTCAAGTAAACATGCACGCACACACACGTGTGTACACATGCATATATACATGAGCACACATATGCATACACACACGGCATACTAGGGACCCCCTTCTCTGCAGGTTTGTATTTCTGGACACTGACCCTGGAATTCGGACACTAATCTAAGATTTACTGGTAGCCTCGAGTGGGTAATGATGGACACTGGACGTTACTGGACGTTAGTTCCCACCATGAGCACAGTCTGAGCTAGTCTAGGGCCACCAGGGTTGGGAATCTTCATGGTGGGGAAACAGAACAAGAGGAAAAAGGCACTCCAGCATTTTGTCTCTCCTGGAAGATTGCGACCCTGAGAGGGGTTTCCCTAGGCAAAAACTCTCAAGGAGCAGAAGAAAGGAAGGGTGGCCTCTTCCCATCCTTGACACTGTCCTTGAAGGAAAACTCATTTCAGGACAGATGGATGAGGGATTGTAAGACACAATCCTGAAGAAGTAGGGTGGCTGCCTTCAGGTCAGCTCCACAGACAGTGAGGAGGTCCAGAGCAGCAAGATGACTTAAGGTAAATCACACACCACTTTAGAAAGAAAGCATCTTTGAACCCAGAACTCCCGCTTCCCAATCCAGCAATGACAGGACATCAAGTTGACCCACAGACAAAGCCAGGTCTGTAAGCAGTGCCAGTGGCCCACTTTGAGACACTAGTTACAT